>NW_007245714.1:419092-432943 GCF_000164805.1 Carlito syrichta
GCTAATTTTTTGATTTATTGTAGAGATGAGGTCTCACCTGCCCAGACGGGTCTCAAACCCACGGGCTCAGGCAATCCACTCACTCAGCCTCCCAAGGCGCGGTATTACAGGCTGAGCCACCGAGCCCGGCTCCCTCCTCTTTTTTCACTTGACTTATTTTCATCTTATTTTTAATGTTTTGTATTGCCCTGTTGTTGTTCAAACATGTCAAGTAAGTATTGACTCTCCTTTTATGACCTATTTTTTCATCTAAGAGTAGGAGATTATTTTGTGCATAAGCCATGAGCATTTGCTTGTTTATAGCTGTTTCAATGAGCCTTTGGGCCAGACCCCTCATGCAAGGGATAACACAGCACCCAATGGCAGTTAAAATTCCTGCAACTGTAACCAGAGATGTTAAAACAGAGGCAACCATACTTTTTCATTTTCCAAACCATCCTTCTAGCCAGTCTGTAAAAGAATCGTTGATACTAGAGTTTTCAGCCAGTTCATTGGCCAGGGTTGTTAGCCCCTGTAATGCCTTAGTGATTGTCCCATCTGGGACAGTGTTATTTGGAATAAAACTGCAACATTTTCCTCCCAGCATGACACAAACCCTCTTTTTTCTGCTAACATCATGTGTAAGTATTCTCTTCTCCCAGGCCATCCTGCCGGTAGCATCCAAATGACTAGCAAGACAGTATTATATTGTAAACTTTGACAGTTCTCTGTGCCCTTTAGAGAAGTGCAACTTATTCCTCCTGGGGTCTTGCCTCAGATATTTGGTCTTGCCTCTTGCTGGCCAAGCAGTCCAACCTTGGCGCTCTGTGGTCCACCAAACATCATCCCAACTCACACATGGATAAAAAGGATAATCCGAATTGGGGTCAGGGCACAGATATTTATCCTCATGGGACAGTTGCCTTTGCTTATTTAAATTCCTGCAGGATAATATTTGACATGCATTAAATCTGATAGTCTGGGAAGTTGAAGTCTTAGTTACATTAACTACAAGTTTGACAGGATATCCCCATCTCCCTAGACTTTGGTATGCACTCGTTAAGTGCTCCCATGTCTCCCCACCACCAATTAGGAGATTCCACATAAAGAATAATATGATTATTCCTTTCATGGTTGGGTCCTCCTTAACCTTACTTTAAGAGGCTGGCCTGCTGTTTGAGACACTTCCCACCTATCATTAGATTCCTGGGAGTCCTTAGGTTCCTTTTTGATCCTAGTATAATGAATCCATCCCTTCTCCACTGTTCAGACAGCAGACTCAGTGGTCAGGAGTACTTGACAAGGACCCTCACAACTCGGGTGGAGTTTGTCTTCTCTCCAGGTCTTGATCAGCACCAAGTCACCCGGCTGGAAGTGATGAGCTGTAAATTCGAGAGGAGGAGTCTGAGCAAGAAACTTTTTTTTTTTTTTTTTTTTGAGTTGGAGTCTCACTCTGTCGCCCAGACTGGAGTGCAGTGGCCACTCATGGCCACCGCAGCCTCGACCTGCTGGGCTCCGTAGATCCTTCTGCCTCAGCCTTCCGAGTAGCCAGAATTACAGGCGCGCGCTACCATGCCCAGCTAATTTTTTAATTTATTGTAGAGATGAGGTCTCGCCTGCCCAGGCGGGTCTTGAACCTGCGGGTTCAGACAATCCACTCACCTCAGCTTCCCAAAGGCAAGAAACATTTTTAACCTTAGGAAAGATACGGTAGAGGAGATGGCCAGTATATACTCTCTCAGGAACTTGTCTTTTGTCTCCATAGTGGGCAGGTCTGTTGCCCTCTCTAAGTATAGTAACCTGTATAGTAACTCAGATCCTTTCAAGGAGCTGTCCTGATTCTGGGAGGGCTATAGGAAAGCACTTAGTCCAGAGCAACTTAGTTTCTAGCATTAATTTGGTCAAATGTTTTTTAGGAGTTTGATTCATTCTTTCTACTTTTCCTGAGGATGGTGGATGCCAAGGTGTGTGAAAGTCCCAACACACCTGGAGTGCCCCCATTATCCCTTGTAACACCTGTGAGATAAAGTGACTCCTATTATCTGAATCAATATTTTCTATCAGATCAAATCTAGGAATCACCTGTTCCAAAACCACCTTTATTACCGACCAAGCTGTTGTAGTCATTAAAGGGTAGGCCTCGGCCCATTCAGTGAGATGGTCAACAGTTACTTGTAGATATTTGGGCTTTCCAGCCTTAGGCATTTCAGTACAGTCAATTTGAATACTTTGGAATGGCCTCTTCCCCCTTTTGTTGTCTTTCTAATAACCTTTTTGTTTCTCTTCTGACAGGTGACACATCCTTGACAGATCTGTTTAGCAATGTTGTATATGCCTATACATCCATAAGTTTTTAGAAATGCATCGCACATTGCCTGAAATCCCCAGTAACTCCCCTTATGTAATATGGTAATCACCAGTTCCTTCATAATTTGTTTACTAACCATCTCTCTACCATCTGGGAGAAACCATCTCCTCTCTTTGTTTGGAGAAGCCCCTAGCTGTCCCAATCCCTTGATTTCTTCTTCAGTAAATTGCAGTTTTATGGTGACTATAGATATGTTGGGGGTGAGGTTCAGGAGGTTAGCCTCACTTTCTAAGGTGGCCTCTTAGGCTACTTCATCAGTCAGTGTGTTGCCAACTGCCTCAAAGGAGTCTCCTTTCTGGTGACTATTGATATGTGTTATTGCAATTTCAGCAGGGAGCAATATATTTTCTAGAACCTCTTTAACCAATTCTCCATGGACTAGTGCCCTTCCCTTACTATTTATGAGACCTCTTTCTGTCCAGATTTTTCCAAAAGTATGGACTACTCTGAAAGGTACCTATAGAAACCTAGAAGAAACTTAGCTTATTCTCTAGTCTTTTTGCCTCAGCGTGACCATTAGCAAGCATTCCGACATTCTACTACAGAACAAGCATCAGCCTATCCCATCCCCCTCAGCAAATCTCCTTCAGATGCAAAACCAGGACAGCCTAACCATTCATGGTTTAGCATAATAATCTCTAGTAAACTTTTAGGTTCCTTGTCAAGACCAAAGATCAAAGATCACCCTCTGGCTGACCAAAGTCATAAAAGTAATAATAAGACCACCCCACCTTTGGTCAAGGAATTTGTGAGTTGCAAATGTCTGAGTTTACGAATTGCAAATATCTAACAAGTCTCTTGCAGGAATCCTCCCCCCTAGGGTTAACCTAATCAGCCCTCTGAACTACGTGACACAGATAAGCCCCACGTGGCAGCAATCATGTGACTAACCCACCCATCTGCCTGCTGTCCATCACCTGACATCATCAGTACCTGCATTTGCCTGCCCCTTTGTGATGATGTGGAAGCAGACCACCACCCAATCACCTTAATGATCTTCCCCCATCAAGGGGAATGGTTAAAAGGACTCAACCGCCAGCAACCAGCGGCCATTGCCTTGCTAGACTCTGGTGTGGCCATGTGCTCTTTGAGCTATGGCTGTCGCCATGCTTCTTGGCTTTGGTCCCCCTCCCTCACCTTGGGGAGGTGAATCTTCTCTCTTTCTCCCTTTTCTCTCTCTAACTTAGTTTTAAATAAACTTTTCTCTCTTAACCTTTTTGTGTGTCGCAATTCTTTGCATTTACTTGGATCTCTGGGTTGCCAGTGCGGGTACTTCTGGCTTGCCGGCCCTGGCGGGGGTGCGTCCCTTGCCCATCCATTTTCCCTCATCCTGTCCAATACCCTAACATACTCCAAAGGCATAGATGGTGCCTTCCTTATCTGCAAGCAATTTCTTTTTTTTTTTTTTTTTTCGAGTTGGTGTCTTACTCTGTCACCCAGACTGGAGGGCAGAGCCGCCGCAGCCTTGCCCTGCTGGGCTCCAGCAATCCTTTCGCCTCAGCCTTCCAAGCAGCCAGAACTACAGGTGCTCATTACCACACCCGGATAATTTTTTGATGTAGTGTAGAGACGAGGTCTCGCCAAGTTGCCCGAGCAGATCTTGAACCCATGGGCTCAGGCAATCCACTCACCTTGGCCTCCCAAAGTGCTGGGATTACAGGCTGAGCCACTGAGCCTGGCCTGCAAGCAATTTCAGAGACTGATTAACAGTGAATAATTCACAAGTTTGTGCAGATCATTTGTTAGGTAACCTTCCTTTCTCACAGGTAGACAACTGATCTCCATCAATAATAGCATAGTCGTTATGTCTTTTGCCTTCAATCATTCTGGAGGACCTATCTAGAAATAGTTTAATACCTCTATGTGGTGGCATTTCCCCTAAGTCTGGTCTGACTTTGGTTTGGTATTCAATAATATCCGGACAATTATGACCTAATTCTTCTTGATTCTTTATCTTTCCAGCACTTAAGAAGCCTACTAGGTTGAGGCAGGAATCTGTGGTTAGTATCAGATCATTCTGTTCCAATAATATTGCCTCGTAATTTAGATTCCAGGAATTTGTCAGCCAACACCTGGCTCTTTGATTTAGGATAGCCCCAACTTGATGGGGGGTACTGACCATGAAGTTTCCTCCAAATGTCAATTTCCAATTTTCTTCCACTATTAAGGCAGTGGCTGCTACAGCATGAACACAGTCAGGCCAACCCCTAGACACAGGATCCAACAATTTGGACACGAAAGTGACTGGTTGCTTCTTTCCACACCAGCTTCAAGTAAGCACTTTGATGGCTGCACCCTGATCCATGGTCACAAACAAGTGAAAGGGATTTTCTAAATCTGTGATTAAAGCCTGTTTCAGTTTTTCTAGAATTTGTACTTCTTCAGCAGTCCATTGGAGAGGATCTGGTTATCTCTCTAACAGCTTAAAGTATAAATCTTTGGTGTTCTGAGCATAAGAGTCAATCCATTATCTGCAATATCCTACCAGGCCTAAAAATTTTCTGAGTTCCCTCTTTGTTTTTGATAAAGGGTAGCCAATTATTCCAGTTATTCTTTCTGGGTTGGTTCTTCGTTTACCTTCACTAATCAGATGCCCCAGGTATTTAACTTCTTTTTCTACAAATTGTAACTTGTTTAGAGATAATCTCAGTCCCCGATGTTTTAGGAAGTTAAACAAATCTGCTGTGGCCTCCAACACCCTGGCCTTATCCTTTCCCAGAATCAGAAGATCATCTATATATTGCAAAAGTTGAGTATCAGGCAGGGGAAGAAACCTCTCTAGTATAGATTACAATATTTCAAAGTTGGGGGCCTCTGTGAAGCCCTGTGGCAGTACCGTCCAGTGGTTGTTTTCTTTCATTGATAGGATTTTCACATTCAAAAGCAAAAAGGTCTCTACCCTCTGGGTCTAGCAGACAGGCCTAAAAATGCATCCTTCATTTTCCCAATCAAAGGCAAAAAGGTCTCTACCCTCTGGGTCTAGCAGACAGGCCTAAAAATGCATCCTTCATTTTCCCAATCAAAGGCAAAGACTCTCTGGGTCTAGTGGACAGGCCCAAGAGGCATCCTTCATGTCCACTACACTAAACCATGTACATAAGGACTCTTACTAAGGAAGGTATAGGGATTAGGAACCATAGGATATTGGGTCTGAACTAACTGATTTATTGCGCACAGGTCTTTTAACAACCAGTATGACCCATCTGATTTTCTCACTGGAAGTACTGGAGTATTGTATGGTGACATACAGTGTTCCAACAACCCATCCTTGATAAGACCTTCAATCAATGCTTAGAGACCTATTTTTCCCTCCACTGGGATATGGTACTGTTTTCTATAAATGATCTCACCTGGTTGCTTCAAAGAGACCTTTATTGGGGTGACTCATAGCCCCCCTTCCTTCTTTGACCTGTACCTCAGAATTAATCCTTTTTTCTCCCTCTTCTGTGCGGTATGCCATTGGAACCTTAATTTGGCCATTTCTATCTCTATATTAAGAACCAATTGAATGATTAAATCTTTGTCTAAAAGATTCATCCTGCTTCAGGAACAAATAGAAATGACCCCACTGTCATATCAGTTTCAGTCCTCACCATCATTGATACAGGAACTTGAAATCCTTCTCCTTTCACTCCCGAAACTAAAAGCTTCTCAGGTAAAAATGTGGTCCCCTGTGGCTTGAACATTAGGGAGGAATGAGCTGCCTCCGTGTCAACCAGAAAGGTTGAATCCTCCCCTTTGGGCTCCGCCTTCAGATTTATCAAGGATTCCTGGTGGGATCTTGCAAAGGGGAATCCCTGACCCCCCTAGTCCTCCTCATCCAGACACATGAGGGAAGTCACTTCTTTCTCCTTTTTCCATAGGGGAGCATTCCCTTTTAAAGTGACCCAGTTTCCCACACTTGTAACACTTCCTCTCTCTCTCCTTCCTGCAACTCCTTTTTTCCCTACTCTGTCTCTTCTGGTTTCCTGTTCTTCCCTTGTGTGTTCTTCTACCCCATTTTTCTTTTCAATCACTTTCTCCACAGTAGTCACCATAATCTTAGCTTTCTGCCTCTGTCTCTCCTCATTCTGCTTTATACACTGTCTGTGCCTCTCTAAGTAATTCTTCTACCAGTTTTTCATTCCACCCTTCAAGTTTCTGCAACTTTTTAGCAATATCAGGCCAGCTTTTGGTAACAAAATTAACCCTCTGAAGACCTTGTCCCATCAGGTCCTCTGGGTCTAGCCCAGAGTATTTCTTCATTTTGTCTCTAAGTCTCTGTAGGAAGGCAGTTGGGGTTTCTTCCTTCTCCTGTTGGACCTCAAATGACGTAGAGACATTCTGAGACCTCGGGGCTGATTCTCTGATTCCCTTAATTATCAACCTCCTCAGACCCTGAATTTTAGTCCTATCCTCTTAATCATTATTGTACCAGCTGGGATCTATATTTGGGTACTTTTGCTTGATTGGCTGAACGCCTGGCCCTGGAGGGTGTTCCTGTTCCCATATGGACATTGCAGCCCTCCTGATCATTCCCCTTTCTCCTCCTGTGAACAGAATATTCGTGGAGTACATCAATTCTGCCCATGTATATATATTGGGTTCTAGAAATTAATCAACCTGGTCAGCTAATCCCAGGGGATCTTCTAACAATGGCTTCATCTCTGGTTTGAAGTTTCTTACTTCATGCTAGGAAGTGGAGCATCAGTGAAACCGATCTCTCCTTGCCCTAAAGGGACTTCCCTCAGTGGGAACATTTTGGGGCTCCCATCTGAACCCCTGGAGGGAAAGGGGAAATTTTCTATGTCCTTTTTACATTGTTCCAATTCTCTCCTAAGGTTGGAGTGTGAGGTCTTGGGGGCCAAAGGTTCTGGCCCTGAAGCCTCAGATGGATTGGGATCCTCTCCCTGATTCCCTTGCTCCCATCTCTCCTGTGCTTCAGGTTGGGGGTTACAAGGAGGGGAAGTGCAGGAGAGAGAATCCCAAGGCTTCTCTTTCTCTTCCAGAGGCTCCTTCTTTTGTTCTGAGGGGATACATGGAGAAAGACCTTGGCAACCAGCAGAGGGCACAGTCCCTCTCCTCTAGTGAACTGGAGGATTTATCATTTACATAGAGAACCGAAGTCTGACAGAGCCAATCCTCCTCTAAGTCAAACTGAGGCCATAAATGGCCGACGGATCTGTTCCTTGGTCCAGATAAAACAATAGAAATTATTCATTTTCTGTTTCTACTTTTTCTTGGTACTGGGCTTGTCTTCCCAAAACTTCAGCATTCACCCCAGTGGACTACCTGGGGGAATTTGAAGGGAATCCTCCTGACTGTCCTTTCCTTTTTTCTAGGCCTAGAATATTTGTTTCCTATTCTTGGTCAGGTTAGTGATCCACAGTGTCTGAGTTCTTCGTGTGTTCAACTCCCTCTACTGGAGGTTTCTTGCATACATTGGGAACAGCTTCATCTGTCTCTGGCCATTTCCCTCACAGGAGACTGGAACCATGGATCGAGACTCAACACTTGCTTCATATCCAGGATATGACTCAGTCACAAACACTCAACCTCCAAGAATTCCTGACCCCCAAAGTAGTAACTGTAGTCCAATTTTCCTACCTTGGCTAGTACACAAGATTATTGGGTCACCATAGTGCCTGCTTTTTTTTATTTCTCCCCTGTGTCATTTCCACTGTCTCAACAACAGTCTTGGGCTTATCTGTAGTCTTGAAAGCAGCCAAGACACCCAAGCAGAGTAGACCATTCAAAATTGGTGGAATGCATCTCCCTGCCTGCTGGGATCTCTCTCCTGCAGGTGTGGAGAATCCCGGATGAGCCCCCAAATTGTGAGAAATGAACTCCCCCATTCAAAATCAAAGGATGAATGCAGAGACGTGGAGTGCAGCAGAAGCAAGACTTTAATGATGGTCTTGCAAGATTAAATATCTGGTGTGCAGGTACATCCAGAAAAGTTACAGCAAGCAATTTATTCTCTAGTGTGTGGGTCCCTCCCCCAGTTCCTCATTGACCAAGGACTGTGGGGTCACAATCTCTCCCAGACATTGCCTACAGGGATTTTTATTCAAATAAGCTTAAAATAAGTCCTTGTTACTACTTGATTGAAGGGTTTGTGGTTCCTCATTTCTGAATAAGATCTATTTTCCCAGTGTGGCTCTTACCACATCCCCCTTTGTTCTACTCGGCCTTTGGTCACATCTACTTCTTAGTACATGCTCTTGGTCACTTCAGCAGACTTATTTTCATTTTATGAAAATGGATCACCTATTGTCTTTCACACCTGTACCACTATTGAATCTTGGAAGTAAATAGTTGTTTGGTTTTTTTTCCCCTCAGGCTCATAAATGGCAGGAACTTGACTTAAGTCTCAGATGAGACTTTGGACTTTTTAGTTGGTGCTGGAATGAGTTAAGACTGAAGGACTATTGGGAGGAGATTATTGTATTTTGCAATGTGAGAAGATTTGAGGGGCCAGGAGTGGAATGGTACAGTTTGGTTATTGTTCCCTCCACATCTCATGTTGAGATGTGATCCCCAATGTTGGAGGTAGGACCTAGAGGGAGGTGATTGGATCATGGGACAGACTTCTCATGAATAGCTTGGTACTTCCAGTAATGAGGGAGATCTCCATACTTGTTCATGTGAGAACTTGTTGTTTTAAAAAGCTTGGCACCACCTTTTCTCTTTTGCTCCCACTCTTGCCATGTGACATGCTGACTCCCCTTGCCTTCCACCAGGAGTAGAAGCTTCCTGAGAACTCATCAGAAGCCAAGTGGATGTCAGCACTATGAAGAACTGTGAGCCAAATAAACCTATTTTCTTTATAAAGTACCCAGCCTCAGGGTGTTTCTTTATAGCCATACAAAATACACTAATACAATGCTTCTTTACTTAGTAAAAATCCTTGCAAAGGTATTTCCACAGCTCTTTGGGCACAGCTTTCCTTTTGTAAAAGCCTCTTTAAAATTTCAAAATCTTGAGTCTTTTTTCTGACCAACTGGGGTAATTTGAAAAAGGTAATAAAAAAATCACAGAAAAAATAAACCTGGAAAGGAGTGCAAAGATTATATGATCCAGCTGTTGTGGGAAATCAGAGAGATCATGACACTGAGGCTGTCTTAGGAAGTAGCAGTTTATTAGCACCAGTATGACTCAGTGGGCTAATGCTCCAAGGCTGAGCAATCCAGAGAAAGAGGAGAGAGGTTTTATCTGCTAGTTTAGGTAAGGGAGGGGATCAGGTTGTATGGCTATACATTTGTCTTTGTAATTTACAAAGTGGTATTTAGCAAAACCAGATTTTCAAAGACCAAATTGTCTCCAGGGTACACATGACAAGCAGGGGTTGTAAACTGATAACTTCACAAAGAGAGGATATGGGGGTAAGGTTGTGAATGGATTACTATCTTGCATTTCCAGGAAAGCAACCTTTGACTATTTGGTTTTCTCGAGTCCCATGTCTAGCAAATTTTGGAGCTTGCAGTTTGACCTTTAAAATGAATAATTTTAACTGTTTTCAGCCCCTCTCTGCCACATTCCCCCCTTTGATGCTCAATCCTTCATGGGTTAAGAGCATCATCTTCAATTTGGTGCATTTATGTGGGGCCACAGGTTTTCATTAGACAACTGTTTCCACAGACTTAGAGATGGAGTTCAAAATTTTGGGGGCTATGTAAGGGAGGATAAGATATGATTCCAACAATAGGATTACAGATTCAATAATGTACTTAAAGTCTTCCAGACTCAAGAACATGTTTTTAAATCAATTGCCAATTTTTATGCCATGCCATTTTTGTACTGGGACTTGGACAAGCTTTTTAACATATGAAAGACCAGAAATGTTAGTGAGACATTTTTTTTAAACATGTTCAATTTGTCAGTCCTATAGCAAATCAAGTGACAAACAGTATAGCACTTGGCAAATACAAAGACTGACAGAGCGAAACAATGGCTTATTAGTAAGGTCTGCTAAATCCTCAAGCTGAATTCTCAAGCTTCTGCTGTGACTATTGGCGGAAGCTGAACCCAGTCTAAATGAGTTTTTTTTTTTTTTTGGCCTGTTACTGAACTTTTTTCCATAGCAGAGGCTCCTGTTCACCCCCCTTTGTGGTTTCAGAGAGGGGTATGATGGAGAAGTTAGGTATCCAAATTCTATAGAATCTCACAGTCTCCAAAAACTTCTGGATTTGACAATGGGTAGTTGGGACTGGTATAACACACTGTTGGTTTCCTTAATGGGCCATTGTTACAGGCTAATTCTTGTTTGATCATTATATTAGCTGTTCAACTTCCCACTCTGAACTCTTGAATGTACAGATCTAAATGCTTTCAGCTAGTCTCCTGGAGGGATGAAACCCATCAGGGAAGCCCAGGGTCTCCTGAGACTAGAAGTTGCCCACAAATCCAACCATTTGGGTAATAGAACGTACTAGCATAGGAATAGGATCACTTTAAATACACATTTAGTAAGAATAATTTTGTTGCTTAAATAGCAACCTTAAGTCCTATACCAGCTCTACTGTCCGTTGAGGCTGTTGCTCTGGTCTGGGAACAGGATCTCTCTGTTCAGGTATATACTTTTCCATTCAGGAATGGAATATCCAAGGCTTGATGTTTGCAGGCTTTTAATGCAGTAGATGAGTGCTGAGTAGAATACCTTAGAGTCCCTTTCTCTTTTCTTGCAGTTGTTTATTGGGTCTTTCCACTCTCCAATTTTTTAGCAGCACTTGCCTGCCTGGGTGGAAGGGATGTCCGGGTACTCCATGGCCCAGGAAATTCCTAAGGGAAGCAAGCTTATGAACTATGATCAAAATTTATCCCAAATAGCAACATATTCTCTTATGTGTCGGTGACCTGCACTGACCAGAGGGAGGGTTAGGACCGCACCGGTGAATCAGAGACGGAGAGAAGAAAACTACTCGGAGGCAGCTCTTCTGGGTTCAGCCTGGCCAAGACCGAAGCCGATTTTATTCCAACCTTTTCCAACTTATATACCATTTTCTATACCCTCCAGCAATGTGATAATCACTCACTGGGGGCGTACAAGTTTCGTGCTTTACAAACTATGCATCACAAGACCACCACGAGATCTGCAATTTCCAAGCAAACAATTCAAATTCCATGATGCCTGCCGTGCTTACATCAAGGTCACAGGTGCACAATTTCAATACAAATCGTTCAAAGTGTTTTCCATAATGTTCAACGAATCATTCATATTATACTCTTTGCTCTATACCCTGATTAATACAAAAAACTTTCCTGAGTTAACTCTAGGTTCAATCCAAGTTCACTGATTCCCAATATTTTTAACAATTAATATTATCAACTTAACACTATACTATTAACCTATTACAATTTAACATAACGCCTTATAACTCAGTTAAAACTTATTCTTAAACTACAAAACTTTTACTATAATTCATGTTTCATATGTCTAAACTTTAATTTTCATATGATCTAGTTATTGGACTTTAATACTATGCTATATCCTATTAAGCTAATACCTTATCGTTAATTCTTTTATAAATCATATAGTAACTATTACACTTGAATAATGTAGCAAAAGGAATCAAAACAGCAAGCATAGATTTACGCAGCTATGAGTGTATATGTATATATTTTATCCCAACAAGTCTACTCTAAAAATCAAATAGTAGCTGTCACACTCTTGAACAAGGAAATGCAGGGCTTCCAAGATGGCGGCCATGGGCTGAAGCAGACAGAGTTTCGGTAATTAACGAAACAAAAGAAAACGTTCTACCTGGCTAGGGGCAGGGGACAGAACTATCATGGTAATTTAGTTTCTAATCTTAGCCCTAGGGGAAACAGCTTTCGGGAACAAGGACTACCCAGTCTACCAGGAAATAGAAGTAAAAAAATATCTAGAAAGAAGCTAAACTTAGAAAGACAGAAACAATTCCGCCATGCACCTTCCATCAAGTGTACTGAGATTCACTTGTAAGTTTTACTGCCATGTATGCACACTGGTCACCAATCACACGCCAATATCATAGGTATAACTGATATCCTATGTCAGAGGCGATCTTCCAGATGGGCCTTTACAGGCCTCAGCCATGTAGCTATAGATGTTGGCTCCCAACATTTCCCCCTTTTTTATTAAAACAAACGTAAAACATCTTGGCTTCTGTCTTAGGTTGTTCTCGCCTCACCATAGTTGTTACCCGTCATTGGCCCGTTCCCCTTCCCTGCGGGGAATGCCTGTCTTAGGTTCATACTAGGTGGCTGGAATCTTACCCGTCACTGAATACCAAGAGCGTAAAGACTTAAGGGGACATAGGGAGAATGAAGAATGGTGAGCTGATGACACAAAATATTAGCCTTTATGACATAAGTGACCAGCTGATAGATGACATTATTTTTTAACTTTATTACTGAGCACTGCCAGATGAATGTTATCTGAATTGCGTTGCACTGCTTTTCTTAAACGTCGGATGATGACTGGAAAAATAAACAGCAGAAGAAGAACAATCACACCAATAGCAATGAAATTATAGATCAGATTCCAAATAGAATGAGAAGCCACAAATTGAGAAAGAGAAGAAGTAAATCTAGAAGCCAATTGAGAAAATGAAAGTGTAGACAAGTGTGCCTGAGAGATAGCAACGATTTGACCCTGTAACTGTTGAATATTTAAAGAAGAATTAGAGGACTGCCAAACTCCCATAAGGTGTTTCTGAACATCAGCCCAACTGACATTTTGACCATCATATGGCAAAGGTGTAACACAAATCTATTTAAATTGAGCATGACAAGCTACAGACATCTGAACCTTAATATGTTGTATTTGATTTCCTATATATACTAAAGCTGATTCTAAAGCATTCACCTATCAATAATACCTTTATCTATCTGCTCTTGAGTAAATAAAGCTAAGCTAACATTTTGGGACAAATCATTCACATGATTAGCTGTGTGAACTTCTTGAGCCAAAGCAGTGGCAGATGCTGCTACAGATCCTATGACAGCTATTAAAGCAGAAATTTCCAAGACTAAAGCTGCAACAAACCTACAAGGCCTATTTAACATTGCTGTGGCTTGTTCTAAAATATAAGTACCTGGAGAAGAATACCACGGTCCCTGTAGCTGAACAGGCACAAAAACGTTAAGAAGGATGCCTTAACAGAAATACTTGATATGGGTTATCAATAATACAATTAGACAAAGTACAATTTTCACAATTAATTTCAACATGAACAAAATTATATATTACTGAGTAAATAGAATGAGCATTAGCAATTAACAAAACATATGGGGAATCAACACAAGCCTGTAAAAAGGTTGTAAAACCAGAATGAGGACAATAAAGTGTTGCAGGACCTGTTGCTGCAAACAATCAATAAAACTGAGTCTGTAATGAATGATTAGAGGACAGAGAAGTTTGAAACATGGATGTAGCCCATCCATACGGGTGCTTTCTAGTTGTGGCAAGCATAGAGCCATTAAAACCCCAGTCACTAATATATAGTTTTTCACAGGGTACAGAATAGTCCACCTTAGAGTTA
>NW_007245715.1:0-1096 GCF_000164805.1 Carlito syrichta
CCTTACTGTATTACTTACTTGGTCAATACCTACAAATTGGCCATCCACAGCCAAAGCTTTATTGGCTATTACATACCTCTTCATTATAACTAGCTTCATTCATATTAAGTGTCTTTTATAAAGATTCACTCCTTACAACACTATATCCATCAGCCTAACCCTCCTTCCCTTATTAATTTTAACCCACCTCAGCGGTGAAACAACTCCATCCACCCCACCATTTCGCTGGAGATTCTTTGTAGAAGAGTTCTGGACTTCTGAAGGCCACTCACACACCCAATGTCTGGCCACAGTGAATGGCCAGCCATATGGCTGCCAGTCTCGAGTTTCTATTCCCCTGTCTCTCTCTTCCTTGTGCTCAATTATTTTAACATGGCACAAAGTACCTCAATTCTGCTTTCTTTTTGACCAAACCCAAGATTACTGTAAACAAAACCCTGAAATTTATGGGGGGTGCCCAAAAGTCTCTTGCATGATCCACTCCATAAGGATAGAAAGGGTTGAAGGTGATAAAGATGTTTTTCTTCTCACTTCACAAGGCGGAGACCACTTCTACTTCAACATCAAACATCCCTGGGATAACATGTGGGGAAAGGGGGTGGTAGGCAAAGTATACAATGGAGTCCAATACTCACTCCAGTAGGAACCATCAAAATTTACTGCACCTATGTCCGAATTCAGTCAAGTATCCCAAACTTAGCCCCTGTAACAACAAAACAAGAGGCAATATTACAAACCTCCATAAAACAGACAACCAAAGCCACCCCATTTTCCTGGCTCTCAGTAGTCCAACAGAGAACACGCTTTCTCAACTACTCACATCTAGGCAACTTTTCTGACTGTTTCCTATGTGCAGCCCTCAGCCATCCCCCATTCACAGCAGTACCATTCATAGGAAATCTTAACATCCCCTGCACAAAAAATCCTAGTGTTCATTTCCCCTCACTATCAGGAATTCCCCTGTTCACAACCCCAACTCAACCATCACATGTCAACGTTACCTGTGCCCCACCTGGCTTCTTCTTCTGGTGCAATGGCACCCTTACTAAAACCTTTAAGTCATCATGTGTCCTGGTCACCCTGGTACCTCAGTTGA
>NW_007245715.1:2091-63178 GCF_000164805.1 Carlito syrichta
TGGGAGTGAAAGGCACAGGGAACAGTCAGAAGGGCGTCTCCCGAGATGGTGCTAAACACTTATATAAAACCAAACAAAGACAACAAAGGCCCTAAGCTCCTGCTTTTCCCGCACACACAAAACTTAAACCTATGCACAAATATTATCTCCCTATAGGAATACTACCTCATAGCCCCCTCCAATAAAGACCCTAATATGGCACTGGCCAGCCCCCACCAGGCTCCTGCACAGCACTGGCCGCCCCCTCCCAAACCAATAAATACAGACCTCTCTCTCCATCGCCCTCTCACTCTCCCTCCCTTACCAGGCGGTTACAGACCCTCTCTCTGTAGCCGCTGCTCTAACAAATCTCTTGGCCTCAAAGGGTGTTGAGTCTCGCTGCGCGCCACCGTCTTTCATTGGTTGGTTGGTTTTTATCTTTATCTTTCTGAGGTCCCAGCATCCATTTCTAAATCTTAGCATCTTTGACATCTGGATATGTTAATAATTTACCAATTATCAAGTTCTTCTTCCTAATGTTTTAACAGTTCTTTACACAATTTATCTCTCTCATGTTTTACTGGAAACAAGAAGAAGAAACTAAGCTGGAGAGAGATTTTCTTCAGCACCCAGAGAGGAATGGATCCAGCATCATGCCGCATGAGTCTCCAAAGAAGTGATTACAACCACTTAGAGCAAAGAAGAAAATCCAGCAACCTGGGTTGGAACTAGATGCACTCTTGCCTGCACAACCTCAGTCCACCACAGCCTCTGGACATAGTAGGGAAAATGAGTGACAGGAACTCAGTTCTGTACTCCTGGCTATGAGTTTGCTGGGTCCCCTGAGCCCTGTAGGACCCCAGTACCCCTTGGGAAACTGCCTTTCTGTAGCTGTGCCCTGCTGTGGAGTGTGGAGTGGTGCATGAAAAAAGCCTTAAGACCTCGTGGGGTGAAGCCGCTGCTTTCCAGCCTACTTGGGAAGGAATGGGCCCTTAGGGCAAACTCTGCAGCTGAAGACAGTTCCTCAATGGTCTGGTTGTCTGAGAACACCTGAGGCCCTGAGGCTGGCTGCACCTTGACATTCAAATTGAAGAGTGCCCGAGGCCAAAGCAGGAACTCAGTGGGACATGTTTCCATAGCAACCTCTCACTCCCCTTGTGAACACTTCTGTGCCTGCTCTGCACAACAGCATTACCCCATGGATCTGAGACTTCCTCCTAATCCTCACTGGGCTATCTAAGAGCACACACTTGTGAGGTGCTTCATCTCTTTTTCTCTGAACTGTCCTCAAAGGCCCAAAACAAACAGAAAACTTGGGAAATCCCCAGAGTCCCGTCCTCAGCCTAGGCTGGCTGGGCATTTTCTAGGAGCAACACTTGCCAGTGAGAGAAACCTTACAGCCACCATGACAACAAGCTTTCTCCCACAGGCGCCATCTCCTGGCCTGAGGTCAATAGTACAGCCCACAATATTTTATACAATACTTTAGCTTTGGGGAAAGCCTGATCCCAAATGCCAGCTAACAAGCCAATCAGGAACTTAAACATGCCAAAAGGAAGGAGAAAAAACACCATTAAAAAGTGGGCAAAGGCATGAAGAGAAACTTTTCAAAAGAAGATATACAGGCAGCCAACAGAGACATGAAAAAGTGCTCAGCCTCACTAATTATCCGAGAAATGCAAATCAAAACCACATTGAGATACCACTTAATACCAGTAAGAATGGTCATCATTCATAAAACAAACAACAACAGATGCTGGTGAGTATGCAGAGAAAAGGAAATGCTTCTACACTACTGATAGGAATACAAGTTAGTTCGACCTCTATGGAAAATAGTGTGGTGATTTCTAAAAGAACTAGGAATTGACCTTCCATATGACCCAGCAAACCCCCTATTGTGAATATACCTGGAGAAATTCAAATCATTCTACAAAAAAGATACCTGCACCTGCATGTTTATTGCAACAATATTTACAATAGCAAAAACATGGAACCAACCATGCTGCCCATCAAACCTGGGCTGGATTTTTTTAAATGTGATACATATACACAATGGAATATTATGCAACCATAAAAAAGGAATATTATGCAACCATAAAGAAGGATAAACATATGGACTTCACAACAACTTGGATGGATTTAGCACCAATAATACTCAGTAATCTGTCACAGAAACAAAGAAAGGAGTACCACATGTTCTCACTCATAAGCAGTCCCTGAACATTTACCATAGTACTATAAGAAAGGGATTGGCAGTAGCGGGATACTGGTGGGAGGGGAACACAACTTTAATAAGGGTACCTGATCTCAAATCAGGCAAAGTGGGGACCATAGGAAAGCCCAAACGTTACCAGTACTATGCCCACTTATATGCATAATCCTGAATTGTGAATTGTACCCTACATCTTTAAATATATATATTGAAAAAAACAAATTGAAATTCTGAAAATGAAAGACATATTTAGGGAAATACAAAATGCAGTGAAAAGTTTTAACAGCAGACTAGAACAAGCAGTAGAAAATCTCAGAACTTAAAGACCAAGCTTTTCAATTAATCCAATCAGACAACAATAAAGAAAGAATAATCAAAAGAAGAAAACAAAGTTTCCAAGAAATGTGGGATTATGTAAAACATCTAAACCTAAGAATCAAATGTGTTCCTGAGGAGGAAGAGAAAGCAACAGGTTTGGAAACCCTATTTGAGGGAACAGTAGAGGAAAATCTTCCTAACCTTGCCAGAGATCTAAACATTCAATACAAGAAGACCAAAGAACCCTCAGAAGATTCATTGCAAAAATGTCATCCCAAAGGCATATAATTATCTGTCTTTTTTAAGTTAATGTGAAGGAAAGAATTTTAAAAGAATTGAGACAAAAGTATCAAATAACTTACAGACATAAACCTATCAGACTAGCAGGAGACTTCTCAAAAGAAACCCTACAAGTCAGAAGGAATTGGGACCCCATCTTCAATCTCCTCAAACAGAATAACTATCAGCCAAGGATTTTGTATCTTGGAAAACTAAATTTCATAAATGAAGGGAAAAAGAAGTCCTTTGCAAACAAGCAAATACTGAGGGAATTTGTTACACTAGACTGGCTTTAAAAGAATACTCAAAAGAGTTCCAAGTACTGAAACAAAAGGTACAATTCACTAGTAGAAAAATGCTGGAAATCATAAAGTTTACAGGCCTTATGGAACACCAGGACAATAGAGAAAATAAATAAATGAAGCAACCAGAAAACAACCAGTATGATTAATAGAATAATACCTTATATATCATTATTAACTATGAATGTAAATGGTCTCAATGTCCCACTGAAAAGATAGAGACTGGCAGAATGGATAAAGAAAAACACAACCCAAATATTTGCTGCCTTCAAGAGATCCACTTAACTCACGAAGACTTCTATAGATCAAGGTAAAGGGATTGAAAAATATGCCATGCAAATGGAAACCAAAAATGAGCAGGAATAGTGATTCTCATATCAGATAAAGTAGACTTCAAACTAACAACTGTAAACAAAGACAAAGATGACTATCATATAAGATAAAGGGATCAATCCAACCAGAAGACATAGCAATTTAAAATATAAATGCTCCTAGCATGAGCGGCCGAGCTTTATCAAGCAAATTTTACTAGACCTAAAAAAAAAAAAAAGGATAGACAGCAATACAATAATAGTGGAAAACTTCAGCACTCCACTGACAGCAATAGACAAATTATCAAGGCAGAAAATCAACAAAGAGACAGTGGAGTAAAACCGAACTCTAGAGTAAATGGAACTAACAGAAATCTACAGAACATTCCATCCCAAAACTACAGAATATACATTTTTCTCATCAGCACATAGAAAATTCTCCAAAATAGACCAAATGATAGGCCACAAATCAAGTCTCAATAAATTCAAAAAAATCAAAATCATATCAAACACTTTCTCAGAACACAGTGAAATAAAACTAAAAAGTAACTCCAAAAAGAAGTGAAACAAAAAACACGGAATTTAAACAATTTGCACCTGAATGATCCTTGGGTCAACAATGAAATCAAGATGGAAACTTTAAATTACCTTGAAATGAATAACAACAATGAAACAAATTATCAAAGCTTCTGGGACACAGCCAAAGCTATGCTCAGAAGAAAATTTATAGCACTTAAGGTGTACATTAATAAGCTAGAAAGATCTCAGATTGACACCTAGCATCACACCTCAAAGAACTAGAAAAACATGAGCAAACTAAACCCAAAGCTAGCAAAAGAAAAGAAATAACAAAGATCAGAGCAGAAGTAAGTAAAACTGAAATTTTGAAAAACAATAAAAATATCAATAAAGCAAAAAGTTGGTTCTTTTTTGAAAAGATAAACAAAATTGATAGACCACTGGCTAGATTACTTAAGAAATGAAGAGAGAAGACTAAAATTACCTCAATCAGAAATGAAAATGGAGACATTACAACTGACACAAGGAAATTCAAAAGATCATCTGAGATTATTATGAATACTTCTATGCAAACAAACTAGGCAGTCTAGAAGAACTGGATAAATTCTTGGAAATATACAACCCCCTCAACCTTGAATCAGGAAGAAATGGAAACCCTGAACAGATCAATAAAGATTAGTGAGATTGAAACAGTAATTAGGACTCTCCCAACACAAAAAATTCCAGGACCTGATGGACTCACAGCTGAATTCTACCAGGCCTTTCAAAAAAAAAAAATTGGTACCAATTTTACTGAAGCTATACCACAAGATTAAAGAGGAGGGAATCATCCCTAACTCATTCTACAAGACCAGTATCACCAAATGCAGGAAAAGACACAAGAAAAGAAAGGAAGGAAGGAAAGAAGGAAGGAAGGAAGGAAGGAAGGAAGGAAGGAAGGAAGGAAGGAAGGAAGGACGGACTACAGAACATTAACAATATTCTTTGTAAACATAGATGCAAAAATCCTCAACAAAAGCTAACAAATTGAATTCAACAGCACATAATATATATACCATGATCAAGTGGGTTTTATCCCAGGGATGCAAGTTTGGTTCAACATATACAAATCAATAAATATGATCTACTGCATAAACAAAATTAAAAATAAAAGTCATATAATTGTCTCAATAAATGCAGAACAAGCACTGGATAAAATCCAGCAATTCTTTGTGATTAAAAACCTCAGCAGAATGGGCATTAAGGGAACATTCCTCAAAATGATAAAAGCCATATATGACAAACCCACAGCCAACGAGACCCTGAATGGAGAGGCGTTCAACAAATTCCCCCTCAGAATTGAAACAAGGCAAGTATGCCCACTTAACCACTACTACTTAACATAGTACTGGAAGTCCTAGCCAGAGCAATCAGGCAAACCAAAGAAATAAATAAGATCTAAATTGGAAAAGAAGAAGAAAAATTATCTCTATACACCAACGATATAATTGTATAGCTAGAGAACCCTAAAGACTCCTCCAAAAGACTCCTGGACCTGATAAATGAATTCAGTAAAGTTTCAGGATACAAAATCAACACACACAAATCAGTAGCACTGTTCTACATCAATGGAGGCCAAGCTGAGCATCAAAACAAAAACTCAATCCCATTTATAATAGCAGCCAAAAAGCTAACATACCTAGAAAACTAAGGATGTAAAAGATCTCTACAAGGAGAGCTACTCTGATGAAAGAAATTGTGGTAGACACAAACAAATGGAGAAACATTCCCATGCTCATGAACTGGAAGAATCAACATTATTAAAATGATTATATTACATAAAGTAATCCACAGATTCAATGCAATCCCTATAAAACTATCAACATCATTATTCACAGAATTTTTAAAAATCAAAAATTAATATGAAACCAAAAAAGAGCCAGCCATGTTAAAACAATTCTAAACAAAAAGAACAAAGCTTAAGGCATATCATTACTTGACTTCAAATTATTACAAGTCTGTAGTAACCAAAACAACATGGTACCAGTACACTAGCAGACACATGGACCAATGGAACAGAAAAGAGACTCCAGAAATAAACCCAAATACTTACAACAAACTGATCTTTGCCAAAGCAGACAAAAGCATATACTGGGAAAAGGACACCCTATTCAACAAATGGTGCTAGGGAAATTGGATAGCTACATGCAGAAAAATGAAACTTGATCCCTGTCTCTCCCCCATATACAAAAATTAACTCATGATGAATTAAAACTTAAATATCAGACCTGAAACCATAAAAATTTTAAAAGAAAACCTAGGAAAAACTCTTATGGACATCGGCCTAGGCAAAAAACTTATGTCTAAAACCCCAAAAGCAAATGTAACAAACTCCAAAAGCAAAAACAAAAATAAATAAGTGGGACTTAATTAAACTAAAAAGCTTCTGGACAGCAAAAGAAATAATCAACCTAAATAGGCAACCTACAGAATGGGAGAGTAAATAGGCAACCTACAGAATGGGAGAAGATATTTTGCAAACCATACTTTTCATAAAGGACTGATACCCAGAATCTACAAATAATTCAAACAAATCAGCAAGAAAAAGCAAATAACCTCATTTAAAAATGGGCAAATAGCATGAATAGACATCTCTCAAATCAAGGTATGCAAATGGCCAATATATATATATAATTCCCAACATCATCAGGGAAATGCAAATTAAAACCACAATGAGATACTACCTTACACCAGTCAGAATGTCCACCTGAAGCCCAATCCCCACCACTACACAATATGCCCATGAAGTGAACACATATGTGTACCTCCTTAATCTAAAATAAAAATAAAACGTGAAAAAAGAAAATAGACTGTACCTTCAACACTTTACTAGAAAATCTCAGTTAAATATCTTAGTTCATTATTTATGTTTTGCTTTTTATATAAATGTAGAAGACAATTGCTAAGCTTTCTGTCACTGTATAGTCATATATTCTTTCCTCTAGTTTCCAATAGCATGTTCCTCACTTCCTTCTATACCCTCAGCATCCTCAAAACCTACATTTCTACCAAAAGTCTTTTCAAGGTAATCTACGCTTTTTCTATTATGTGTCTCAAAATTCTTCCAACATCTGCCTGATTGCAAAGTCACTTCCACATTTTAGGTATTTGTTACATATGGTATCACTCAGTTCCAGGATATCAAATGTGTGTTAGTTTTCTGTGCTACATTTAAAATTACCACAAATATAGCAGCTTAAAACAACATTCTTAATATTTCACAGTTCTATAGGTTAAAATTTCAATTGGGTTCTCTGCATAGAGTTTCTCTAGGTTGAAGTCAAGGTTTTGTGAGGCTGTGGGGGTGAAAAGAACACTTCTACACTGCTGGTGGGAATGCAAACTAGTGCAACCTCTTTGGGAGACAGTGTGACGATTTCTCAAAAAACTAGAAATTGACCTTCCATATGACCCAGCAATTCTCCTATTGGGAATATACACAAAGGAACTCAAATCATTCTACAAAAAAAGATACCTGCACACGTATGCTTGTTGCAGCTCTATTCACAATAGCAAAAACACGGAACCAACCTTGCTGCTCATCGAAGCTAGACTAGATTTTAAAAAATATGGTACATATACACAATGGAATATTATGCAGCCATAAAGAAGGACAAACATGTGAACTTCACAGCAATTTGGATGGGTTTAGAGTCGATCATACTCAGTGATTTATCACAGAGACAAAGAACAGAGTACCATATGTTCTCACTCATAAGCAGACCTTGAACAATTATCATAAGGAACTGGTAGTAGGGGGAAACTGCCAGGGGGCGGGGTGAGATTGGCAGTGGAGGGAAACTGCTAGGGGAGGGAGATATCAAATATATCTGTAGATTTACTTTCAATCAAAATGTCAAGGTTTTTGAGAAAATTGACAAGATTAGTATAAAGTTTACATGAAAAATGTATAGAATCTAAAATAAGCTAAAATAATATTGAAGAAGAAAATCAAAGGACTCACACTACCTAATTGCAAAACTTCCTAAAATACTATAATATTAATGTGTTGTTAGTGCAAGATAGACAAGTGGACCAATGGGTCATAATAAAGAATCTAGAAATAGTCCACACATACATAGTCACTTATTTTACAATAAAATAATTGTAGTGCATTCGGGGAAATGTTGGTCTTTGATAATGGATAGTTATCCATATGGGAAAAAAAACCTTTAATCTTAATCCTTGTCTATGCCATGCATAAATATTAATTCAAGAGTGGGCCCAAAGGAAATAATATATATAGAACTTTTTGAAAAATTATAAGAAAAAAGTCATATCACCTTGGAGTAGGAAAACATTTCTTAAACAAGAAACTTGACAAATGTTTTTGAGATTCATGCATGTTTTAATCTGTGTCATTATTTTGTTTCTTTTTGTTATTGAAGAATATTGCACTTTATTAAAATACTACATTTTTGTTTACCCCTTCAGCAACTGTTGGATATTTGAGTTTTTTCCAGTTTTTGGCTATTCTAAATAATGCTTATGAACATTTACTTGCAGGCCTTTGTGTGGACATAGGTTTTTATTTCTTTTGGGTTATGTCTCTGAGACGTCTTACATTTTCCTTTCCCCTCCCACCCCTTTTTGTAGTTTTTTCTATTTAGTAGTTTGAGAAAATATATAGGTTCAGTTCCAGTTTGAGCTGGTTCACTGGTTTAAAAATTTTTCAATTCAATTAGAAAGTTAATACTTGGATTCACTGTGGGATTTAACAAATGAGTATATTCATTCTAGTTTCCGATTCATGTTTCACTTTAGTTCCTGTCCCTGATGGCAACTTAAAAGTCTGCAGCAGTTTCTGTGCTAGAAATGAAGACAGATTAGTGTACATGGGGTAATATTCTTATGGAGGCAGAAAAGCCATCTCTATATTAAACTCAAGCTTTGCAGTTAAATCACCATCTCTCCTTCATCCTTTAACCCACATCCACAAACCCATCCTTAGACACAGGATTTTGTTTCATAAAACCCCCAGTCATCTTTGTTAGAAGGTTATAAATATTGCTCTTGAGGCCACTAGGGGCAGGCTTTCAGACAGTGAATCAAGCTATAGGAGCCCAAGAACAGGGGTAACTCCTCTGGGAGGGTGGTTGTACGACTGGGAAATGAGTTGGCAAGATCAGGGCTCATACTTTCCTCCTTTGACATGCTGTCTTTATGTCACTGACCTTATTTTAATGCAAACTTTGGCATTTAAGTGAAACTTTCTACACTACTAAAAAAAAGAGGGTATCCATAGATAAAGAAAAAATGATTGTAAAAAATTTCAGCTATGTCTGGCCCACTTTGGTTTTCAACTTCAGAAGTATCTGCTATATATGTCCTATCTTCCAAGTAATCGTAAACACTTTGAGGTTCTTGGATAACTTAAGATGGAGAAAAAGTTGGCAAATGATCTAAGAAGTAATATTTGGGTTAACTTAGCAGAGTCCACAGATATCCTGGTTCAAGCTTAATTATAAAACAATGAAAGTCACTCTCTTAGCTGAACTTCCTCACTGTTCCACTGAATGTATACCTCCTCCCCACATATCTTCATAAGAGAGGATGAGAGAGGCAGTATTATTGGGAGAGATAGATCTGTGTTCTGGCTGCAATGATCCTTATCTTTTGACCTGGGATTTCACCTCCTGCCTTTTTCTTGAGAACTTCTAGAATCTTATCTTCAGTGTCTATACTGAAGTATTAGTTTTATGTACCAGTTTGACTGAATCACAGGGTGCCCATATATTTGGCTAAACATTGTTTCTGGGTGTGTTTCTAGACAAGATTAACATTTGAGTCAGTAGACTGAGTAAATTAGATTGCCCTCCCCAGTGTGAGTGGTCATCATCCAATCCCACTGGGGGCCTGTATAGTAAAGAAGATGTAAGAAGGGAGAATTCACTCTGTCTGACTGCTGAACTAAAACAATGGTCTTCCCTTGCCCTTGGACTAAGACTTATATTACTGGTTTCCTTGGTTCTCAGACTTTTGGACTCAGACTGGAGTTGCATCACCTGTTTTCCTGGGTCTCCAATTTGCAGATGACAGATCACATGACTTCCATAATTGCATGACCAAATTCCTCATAACAAATCCCTCTCTCTCTCTTTCTGTCCCCCCCACCACACACACACACTCACACACACACACACACACACACTTAGCCCTCAGGCCATAGTTTGTCAATCCCTGGTCTATAGAATTTTATTTATTTATTTGACCCTCAGGATTCCACAGCTGGATTAATCATATTTTATGAAATATCACCATTGGTTGCTAATAGCCTTCTTTTATTTGAGTTATTAATTTTAATAATACAACTAACACTGGTAAACTTACCACCCACCCAAGACCTGGAACATTATTAACAATACTGACCTAGGTCTGGTGAGCATGAGTTCACCAGGAAAGGGTGGCTTTCTAGGCAGAAGGAACAATATGGGCAATGACATGAAGACCTATAGAGCATTGTTCATTTCATAGTGTGGCTTGACTAAAGTGTGCACTGAGGTATGAAAAACAGTAGGAAAGAAACAAACAAGAACAAGAGGTCCAGTGTCCAATTATAAAAGGTCTTACACAAACATTTCCAGATAGAAAGATATATACATACATACATATATGTGAAGATTTTTAAATACATTGCCACTCAATTTCAGGGTAACTTATCCTCTAATTCTAATGGGCTCTGGGAATTGAGAATGCCAGGCAAGCTTTGGCATGGATAAGAACTGAGTAGGATTACCACCCTAAGCATTCTGAAGGCAGTGGGAATGTTGTGGAAATACTGACTCATACCAGCCCTGTGGGAGACAAACTGACCTAAGGATGCTGAATGAAGGACAGGAAGAAACAATTGCCCCTCCCTGTTGAAGCAAGAAGTGAATATGGGTGTTCTTATGAATTTTGGGCTCCCTGTCTGTGGTGGTAATTAGTATAATTCACCCACTCCAGAATTCTGGTTATTCATTTATACACATAGTAAAATTCCCCTTCCCTGTTTCCTTTGAAATTAGGGGTGACCCTGTGACTTGCATTGCCCAATGAAACATGAATAAAAGCGGCATGTGTCATTTCCAGGTGGAAACTTTAAGAGCTGGTGTACAGTTACACCATCTGTCTTCTCCCTGCCCAGGTGACTGTAGAAGCACTGTTGGCATGGAACTTGAGTCAGCCTGAGTCCCTGAAAGTACAGCCTGAAATAATTAGTACAGTCTTTTGACCTACATTTAGTACAGCCTGAAGTAATCCTTTTGGGGGTTAATCCATGAGATATGAGTTTTGCTTGGTGTTTGCTATCAAGAATAACTTAGACCATGGTCAACAGACCACTATCTGAGGACCAAATCCACAGGATGCCTTTGTACATAAAGTTTTATTGAAACACAGTCACATGCATTCCTTTGTGTATTGTCTATGGTGGCTTTCACACAACAAAGGCAGTGTTGAGTAATTGTGGTAGCAGACACCACATGAACCATATAGCATGAAATGGTCACAATTTTGCACTTTACAAAAAATGTTTACTAACCCCTGGCCCTGACAATCCTAACAAAAACACTGTGCAAACTGGAAAGCCAGGAGGATGATCAATTTGAGGAGCTTATCTTCCACATTCTCTATTTCTTTCTTCTCCCTGTGCTCTCCCTCAGATGAGGATTTGATTCTCTCAAGAAATGATTAGTCATCCATCATTTATATCTTGGTGGGAAATACATTGGAGGCACAGTGTAATCTTTTCCAGGAACAAATCATGTCATGCCTTTAAAGTCCTACTAAAGAAGGCAGTACTGAAAATGTGGGGGTATTGTTTGAGTTAGAAGGTAGGGTTGCCTCTGGAGTTCCCCCCTAAGGTTACACCATTCAAGTGGCTGCATTCTTTAATTTGGCATGCAAGAGAGGTCCCTGGGAGTCACCTTTCAAAACTCCATGAGTCCACCTCCCAAATAGGTGAAATAACAGTTTCATTCATCAAGAACATAGCTAAAATCCAGGAAGTAAATCAAAAAACCTCCAGAGCAACCAAACAATGAATACTACCAATCCAACATATTAGACTACAAGGAATTTACATCTGGGCAATTTACTCTAAGTTTACACACAATTCTAACTTGAGAATCTGGTTTGTGAGATCTTATCAAGAACCAACTCACAAAAACATCTTCATTCACTTCACCCATTTATTTATCATATATTTATGCATGTATTCATTCTAACACAAACATATCCATTGACTCCTGTGTTTTAAAATTCAACTTAACATTTATAAAACAATTTACAATCTAATGCTTCCTCATACTTGGACTGCTTCTAAAGGAAAGATAAAGACAAATAAGACTGTGGCCCCTGCCCTCAAGCAATGATCATCCACTGGGAATGTAGAACTGTCAACCACTGACCCTAGCTCAAAGCAAGATGGAAAAGTGCTTGATAAATGTAGAAGAAAGTTTCTGTAGGAATACAGAAGAGCAACAAAGTCTGACTTAAAATCTGAGCAGAGCCTGGTAAGACGGGCACACAGTCAGTCATCAGAAAGAAAAGAGCAAATAAAATATTCATGAAAGGCAGACAGGGTGGTTTCAAGAGCACAAGGGTGAAACCGCCTGTATAAAATGAATATAGAGCCATGAGGTAAAAGCTGTGGAAGAGACAAACCTTACAAAGTTGCAACTATGGTTAGAAATTAACGATTTTGTTGCTTCTAAGTTTGATCTCCTTCTTACATGACTGCTTACACAATTACTTCAAGAGAGACCACTTAATTATCACCATGTCCTATCCCTGGGGAGGGGAAAGTTGCCCACGAGATTTACAAGCTTATTTTCCTTTAAACAATGAGCCTAAGATTGCATAGATCTCCTTGATGGCACTCAGAGCTTGATCAGCTAAAGGGTACAAGCAGTTTTAATCTCTAGGGAGCCCACTTCCCACAAACCTTTCTGCTAAGCTACTTCTATAATGGCCTACTACTCAGGGATCAGTAATCAATGGTTGCAGCACTTCCTTTATAGATAGCCACTCTATTATAAAACCTAAGAATTATATTTGAAGTATTTTCCAGACTTTACACTCTGATAAACCTATTGCCGCACCTGGACTCAGGACACATACCAAGGAGCTGACTCACTAGTCCTGAGATCCACTCCCAGAAGAAAATTTTGATATCCCTATGACCCCGTCCCCAACCAATCAGTAGCCCCCTGCCCACCAAATTATTCCTTTAAAGAATCCTAGCTTAGACTCGCTCAGCTGCTTTGCTGTCATCAAACTCTTTCATTATTGTAGCAGCTGCAGTCTTGGTCTCAGCATTTCTAGGTAGTAGGCATAAGAACATGATCAGGCTGTAATAATGGCATTCGCACATCCTCCTGCCTCAGCCAGAGCAGTGGGAGCCTCCTTTGTACCCCTGCCACTCTTTCTTCACCTACAATTTGAATGGTGATCTTTCAAAGTATGCACCTGATCATGTCAGGCCACTGCTTAAAATTCTTAAGTGATTTCCTATCACTGTGACTATGAGGATTTCAGCCCAGACTACAGAGCCCTGTGAGGAATGGTCCAGCCTGCATATGGCCCAACAAGCGCCCCCTGGCTCACCAGTGCAGTGACAGTGCCCTTTTCTCCTCCATAGCCTATGCACTCTAGTTAATGGATCTTAGGGTCGGACATTTAGTATTAGGATAAAATTCCTCGGCCATGACAAGCACAAAAAGCATCACAAACAGCATAAAGCAGTACAAGTGTTAAGGTATCAGTGTCTGTGCTCTCAAGCTCCCTTTTTAGAAGGAAAAAAAATCATACAAAAGACACTCAATAAATTCCATAGACTCCGACTTAGGAGCAAGGAAGAATGTCACATTTGAGAAAGATTACTAACCAAAACAGCTAAGCCATTTTAAGTTCTGGTGTTCAAAAGAATAAGTGCCCATTTGAAAGTTTTGGGTAAACAGCACTAACTCCCCTAGGCTTCCACAGCCTTTCTCTGAGGCTTGGTGCCCAACATACTTGTTTGTATTCACAAAAGCCTCCCATCCCCACCATGCCTCTCCCCTCCCTCTGCCCTGCATGACCAATACTGCTGAGTGAAGCAGCTCTTTCAGCCCAGGCGGAAGAGCGTTGATTCAGGTGGGAAATGAATGGTGAGAACAGATGTTCTCAAAATCAAATATCTGGCTTCATGCAGATATTTTCGGAAATAGACAATGAGAGAACCACAGAGGAAATGCAATCGACACATAAACCTTGTTTCTAAAACAATTTCTAAGCCGCCCACAGGCCTGAAGTGAGCCTCTAGGAGTATGATTCAGAGACAGCCTGAGAACAAGCAAAATACTCAACTGTCTAAATTTTACCCTTTTAGGGATACCAAGAAGTTCTTCCCACTCTCAAATAGCTAGATTATAGAGCCAAAGCACTAGAAATTTCACAATTAGACATTTATTCCTTTGGGTTTATTTTCTCTCATCCATTTTTAAAAGATGCAGGGAGGATGTGTCTTTCTTGAGCAAGATAAAACACTAAACTAAATTCATGCAAAGTATTAGATATTAGTAATAACAATGTTTTATGTTGCTATAGTATACTGTAGCTTCTAAATTCCTTGAGAAATGGGTAGAATTCGCACCATGTATTCTCATTTTAGAAATAAGGAAACTAAGCTGGGCTCGGTGGCTCAACCTGTAATCCTGCACCTTGGGAGGCAGAGGTGAGTGGATTGCCTGAGCCCGCGGGTTCAAGACCCACCTGGGTAACTTGGCGAGACCTCATCTCTACAATAAATCAAAAAATTAGCCGGATGTGGTAGCACGCACCTGTAGTTCCAGCTACTTGGAAGGCTGTGGTGGAAGGATCGCCGGAGCCCAACAGGTGGAGGCTGCAGTGGCCGGGAGTGGCTACTGCCACTCCAGTCTGGGTGACAGAGTGAGACTCCAACTCAAAAAAAAAAAGAAAGAAAGAAGGAAACTGAAGCTCAGGAAGGTAATATGACTTGCTCAATGATACGAAACAGGGGTACAGAGATAGAGTACAAGCAGATCCTCTGACACCTGGCACAGTGCTTCTATAGAGGTGGCAGTCGTGGCAGAGCCAAAGGGGGTCCTGGGCTGGAGAATAGGTCTTCAGCTCACCAAATAATGACAATCAACACTTCTTTGGTCTACATAAAGGTTGTCTTCATTATAGATGAAGTCCTTTGCACACTGTCCCCATCAAGATCCCACATACCCACCTCCAGCCTTTCTGAGGCGATTACACCTGCAGAGGCCAAGGCACTGAGGGACCGCTAAATACCAGACCCACAGGGCCCCATAGGGAGGAGAGAGGGGCAGGAGGGGGAGTGAGTCCACCAAAGGAAAGGAGCAGATGACAAGAGTGTGTCATACAGGCTTCTCAAGAGCTTTAACAATCACCACGTTTCCTCTGCACCAAGTTCGTTCACCTTGTCAGAATCCTCATAACTCTCCTGTCTGTAAATATTTCATTTCTGTATTAAGGGTAGAAAACTGAGCCTCTGAGAGAAGTGATCTACCCAAGACCACACAATGTGTGAGCAGTATTTGAGCTCAAACCTTGGGTTTTTCATGCCAGGTTTAAATCAGAAATTGTATTTTTGTTCTAAGAACCAAGAGGACACTCTATTCTCCACTGTCTATTTAAGTTTATGATAAAAGTTGCAAAAGAAACATGAAAGAAAAAAAGCTTTAAGTACCAGTTGAGCATGATCTTAAACCTGACTTATTCCCTCTAACACACTACAGCCACAGGGTCCACACAGTCACATCTCAGCATTCACAATCCCCATAGTTGGAAATGCTTCTCCTTCCATACAGTGAGACCAAAGAGCATGTAAGTGAGCAGAGGAGAATGCACAATGCATACATCCACCCTTCCTTACTGTCCCATGTGCATATACCATCTCAATGCTCACAAACCTAACAAGCACAGATTCCAGTGAACTGCATAGGAGTTTAACAGGGCTCAAAATTAGCACAAGGTAAGCATTTTGCACCTATCATGGAGTAAGCAGGGACACCAACAGCCCTGAGAACCTGCACTTCCCATTTGAACCAGAGCTTGCTTCAAACACAGAGAGAAAACAGTGATGTTCTAAGAAACACTAACAACACATGGACCTGCCATAGCCTTCCTAACCCATCCATTTGTCAATTCTTCCATTGAATACCATTATGTTCTCCGAATTGCAGAGACACAAATCAAACTCTCCAAGTGGTCCTGCTGAAGCTCTACTCTTGTCACTTAGGTTAATGGAAGAAATATTCAACAAAGAACTCTCCAAAGGAATCATCCTCATAAATGCTCCTAAAGAATCCTAGTCTCACCTGAAAGTGAAGCTCATACAAAAATGTTATGCAAATATTTATGACAAATGTGTATTGACAAAAACTGGAAATATTCAAATTTGCAACTGGTGAATGAAAAAGCACAGTCTATTGCATGTTTGCCATGAATCCCACTCAGCAGTAACAAGGAACAAACTACTGATACAGACAACAACATGGATGAATCTCAGATGCATCAGCAAAGTGAAAGAAGCCATACTCAACAAAATGGTATGAAAATCTTTTGAGATAGGCTCTGTCTCAGCAAAAAGAGGCTCAAAGACATTAGCCACTCCTTAGAGAGGTCAGGACTCAACCTTCAAGGGGCTCAGCTACAGATCTTACAGCTGGCAAGAAAAGGAAATATTCAACATCAAAGATTCAGGTAAAACAAAGTAATTGCCCTGTCCACCCTTTGCAATCACGGAACAGCATCAGGTGACTGAATCAGGTAGCAGTGCACAAAGCTGTATATGACAGTCCTCTGTTACCTTTAACCCCATAGTGATCCAGCTGACAAGCCCATAACAAGAACTTTGCTTTGACTATAAGTTTTAACTTATCAGTAACTAATACCAAGAAAATATGCTGAGCAAATTGCTTTATTTTTCCATCTCAGGATGACGGAAGCTATATTTATTTAGAGTAATTTGAATTCAAAGTCAGCAAGAAAATAGAAGGGAAGAAAAAGAGATCCTTATTACAATTCATTGTTTAAAATGTGTCAGAAATTATGAGAAATAATTCAACCATTTCAGTTAAAATAAGGCTAAACTAGACCTTGGCTGAAAGCCAATAAGCCTGTTGCCCTTAATCTGTTTTTTTTAAAATCCCCTTTTCAAAGAAAACTTTGTTCTTGGCATCATTAAATTGTGCCAGTCCTTTGACCTGGCCTCTGTCCAGCACTTTCCAAACCCTAGGTCCCCAAGTTAAACCTGGCAGCAACCATGTTCTTTTCCTGAGCTGCAACTATAGTCAGTTCAGGACAGTATCCAGCACAAATTTTTCATGGATTGATGCTAAGCTGGGTGCAGGGAGGGATACAATCCCCAAGAACTTCATCTACTTCTTGCCTCATGCTTAGAAAATATTTCTCCAAAGATAAAAGGATGAAAGACAATATAAACCCAAGAGACAAAATTTCTCACCAAGGTCAGAATATCGAGTTTAAAACCAGTGGTTTCCAAGCTTCATTGCACTGCAGAAACACTCAAGATGCTGGTCAAAAATTCAGACTCTTGGACCCTACCCACAGAAGTTCTGCATCTATAAGCTTGGGGTATAACCCATGAATCTGCATTTTTAACAATCTTCCCACCCATGCCAGTAGTTATGGTGCTAATGATCCTCATATCATATTTGTGTCTCTTAACAAACTGATATTTCTTCAAGCAAGAGAACCACTGCCAAGAATGCTTAGGAAAGGTCATGTAAAAAGGTCAAGCACCATTAGGTTAGGTTAGAAGTGTTTCTCTTATAAAACCAAATAAAACAAATCGAAAAACTTGACAAAAGGGAAACAAGCAAACATCCCCTGCTTTATCATTTCCACCAGTTTCAAACATTCAAGTCCCCAGCTACATCTCTTTGATGAAGATGTCCTGTGATATGGGAAAGGTCAGTCTCTGGGCCGGCAGCTAAGAAAATATTTGCACTAGGAACATCATGGCCAAGACAGAAGCTAAGTGGGAGCCCCCAAGGGCAGGTCTATGGTTAGCAGATGCCACTGTTGGTTTGCTGCCGTGTGGAACGCCCTTTGGGCTTTGGCTTTAAAAGAGGGATGTCCCCAGGAGACTCATGTAATTGTGGGAACGGCTGTGGAAGTTCTCCAAAGGCTCTGGGAGAGGCAAAAAAGGTTAGAGGGACTCTGAGATGGCTCACAAGGACACCAGCAGCCATCTTCTAAGTTTCCATCAGCTTTACGGATCACACAGGTTTCTCTTTTTTTGTCTTGAAGTTTCCCGGGCAGCCAAACCATGACAAGTTGCAGGAAAATGGTTTCTCCATGAAAACTGTCCTAACAGATCTCCACATAAAGAGAAGAAGGGAGAAACCAAGTCAACAGTTCTTGTGACAGTTAAACTCAAAATAGGAGTGGTGATCTAGTAATTTCTACCCAAGCAAAGGAAACTTGAGCACGTTTCACTTATGAATATTTGGGGAGCACTGTGATTTCAAGCTATGTGAATTGCCAGTCAAAATGAGTAATAATGATATGTATGACATGCTTACCACCATATCTGTCATGAAGCAAACCTTCTATAAACCAGTGGGTCTCAACCTAGGCTGCAAATGGGAATTAACTGAGAACTTTAAAAACACTGATGCCTGGATCCCACCACCAGAGAGTCTGATTTAATCAATCAGGGGTGTGGCCTTGGCATCAGGAAAGAAATTTCTTTATCTCATCCAATTCATATAATCCAGCAAGATAAATGTCCTAAACCTAATCTTATAGGTGAGAAGCTAATATCTTTGTGGTAAAGAGATTTGTCCAGAGTTATCCATCTACTGTATGAGCAACATAAAAATTATTCAAATCTATATCCATCTGGTCCCCAAATATTTACCTGCTATGGATATATTTAGATATTTGTCTACTATGAACATAATGAGATACCCCTGTTGGAGATATCCTTGTTGGAGATAAGGCTGAAAAAAAATAGGGAATTAGAGATTGGGGGGGAAAAAAAGAAACAAAGTATAGCAGGTGTAGCAGTTTGGGTAAGAAAGCCTTGTGAGAAATAATTTAAGGTGGAGAGAGATAACCAGGTCCGAAACCAGCCTGTCAGCGGTTTCTCTGGGAGAAGCAGTGCAACCCTTGCTTCCTGCAAAGGTGTGAATTTTGTCTCCAAAATGGCTCTGAAATTTATTTGCTTCTTCCCATCTCCAAAGCTGCCATCCTAGTCCAAGATACCATTTCTCTCAAAACTACTTTAACATTATTTGCATTTGGTTTCTTGACACAGAAGCCCCAAAACATGACCTAACCAAATTTTTAAAACTCTATTTATCAATAAAGAAGGAGTTGAGAGGTAGGTTGTGTACAGTGAAGCAGAATCTGCAAAGTTTTCTGTGCCTTGGGAACTCTCTGGATGCCTCAGAATGGGACTTTTTTCTTGTTCTTGTTCCATCATGGAAATAAGGCTGCTCTAACTATAGGCTTTGGTTCATACTTCATGCAGAAAAAAAGAGGGGCATAAAGAAGGAACAGGTGGCATCTATATTAGGAGAGCCAAAATTTGATTAGAAATCTTTAGCATATTACAATTTATGTCTCATTGGTCAGATATGTGTTACAAGGCAATTCCTAGCTGCAAGGGAGTCTGGAATGATACAGGCATAACTCAGAGATATTGCAGGTTCCATTCCATATCCCTGCAATAATGTGAAGACTGAAATAAAGCAAGTCACACACATGCTCTGGTTTCTCAGAGCATATAAAATTAATGTTTACACTATACTGTAGTCTAGTAAATGTGCAATAGCATTATGTCTAAAAAAGTACATGTATTAATTTTAAAAGACCTATTGCTAACAGTGGTAAAGATCATCTGGGGCTTCATTGAGTTGTAACCTTGAGGGTCTTGCTTTGTTATTGATGACTACAAACTGATTGATTAGAGTACTGGTTGCTGAAGGTCAGTGTGGCTATTGAAAATTTCTTAAAATAAGACAAAAATGAAGTTTGCAGCATTGATTTACTCTTCCATGAAAGACTTTCCTGTAGCATGAAATGCTATTTGATAACATTTTACCCACAACAGAACTTCTTCCAAAATTGGAGACAATTCTCTCAAAACCTGTTACAGCTTTATCAACTACATTTATTTAATATCTTTCTTTTCCATCCATAAGAAGAAACGACTCATCTACCCAAGCCTTATCATGAGATTGCAGCAATTCGAGCACATTTTCAGGTTCCACTTCTAATTCTAAATCTCTTACTAGCCGGGCCCGGTGGCTCAGCCTGTAATCCCGCGCCTTTGGGAGGCTGAGGTGAGTGGATTGCCTGAGCCCGCGGGTTCGAGACCCGCCTGGGCAGCGAGACCTCATCTCTACAATAAATCAAAAAATCAGCCGGGCGTGGTAGCGCATGCCTGTAATTCCAGCTACTTGGAAGGCTGAGGCGGAAGGATCGCCGGAGCCCAGCAGGTCAAGGCTGCGGTGGCCGGGAGCGGCCACTGCACTCCAGTCTGGGCGACAGAGTGAGACTCCAACTCAAAAAATAAATAAATAAATAAATAAATAAATCTCTTACTAATTTTTTAAATTTATTTTAAAGTTGTGTGTTGCCAGACATGGTGGCTCAAGCCTGTGATTCCAGCACTTTGGGAGCTGAGGTGAGAGGATTGCCTGAGACCAGCAGGTCAGGGGCTGCAGTGACTGTGAACATGTCACTGCACTCCAGTCTAGGCAACAGAGTAAGACTTCAACACAAAAATAAATAAATAAATAAAAATAAAGTTGTGTGTTACAATTCAGTATTAGATATACAAGTGGTCTTCTTACAGGTAAATTGGTCCCAACTTTGCCTTGTTGGAGATAAGTTACTCTTACTAATATTATGTGCCCCCTCTCCCTCCCCTGGCAGTTTCTGGCCACAGCCAACATCTCATAGTATTATGGTATATGTCCAGTGTCTGCTTATGAATGAGAATATATGGTACTCAGTTCTTTTTTTCTGTGATAAATCACTGAGTATGATAGACTCTAAATCAATCCAAGTTGCTGCCAAGTCCATAATTTTGTTCGTCTTTATGGCTGTATATGTACCACTTTTTTAAATCCAGTTCAGTTTTGATGGGCAGCACAGTTGGTTCCATGTTTTTGCAATTGTAAATAGTGCTGCAATAAACATGCATGTGCAGGTATCTTTTTTGTAGAGTGATTTAAATTCCTCCAGGAATATTCCCAGAAGAGAGATTACTGGACCATATGGAAGGTGACTTTCTAGTTCTTTTAGGGATCATCACACTGTTTTCCATCGAGGCTGAACTACTTTGCAATCCCACCAGTAGTGTGGAAACATTCCCTTTTCTCTATATCCTCACCAGCATCGGTTGTTTTATTAATGATAGTCATTCTTACTGAAGTTCTGTGGTATCTCAATGTGGTTTTGATTTGCATTTATCTGATGTCTAGTAAGGTTGAGCATTTTTTCATGTGTCTATTGGCTGCTCACATTGCTTCTTTTGAGAAGTTCCTATTCATATCTTTTGCCCACTTTTCAATGTGGCTTTTTTGTTGTTGTTTTTTGTTTGTTTGTTTTGTTTTTATTTTTGTTTTTTTCCTTTCTTTTTGGCATTTTTAAGTTCCTTGTAGATCCTGAATGTTAGACCTTTATCAGAAATACAACTGGCAAATATTTTTCCCATTCTGTGAGCTGTCTCCCCACTCTCTTAATGGTTTCTTTTACTTTGCAGAAGTTTTTCAGTTTGATGAGGTCTCACTTGTCTATCTTATCTCTCATGGCAAAGGATTTGGGGTTTTGATCAGAAATTGGTTGTCTATTCCAATTTCCATAAGATTGTTTCCTACATTTTCTAAGGTTCTTAAAGTTTGGGGTTTTAGATTTAGGTCTTTAATCCATTTGGAGTTTATTTTTGTTTATGGTAGTAGGTAGGGGTCTTGTTTCATTCTTCTGCATATGGTTAGTCAGTTTTTCCAGTTCTCCCCAGTGGTGGTTGTTGGCAACTTTGTTGAAGATTAGTTGGTTGAGAAATTGAGGTTTTGCTTCCAGAATCTCTATCCTGTTCCATTGGTCTATGTGCCTGTTCTTATATCAATACCAGATTATTCTGATTGTTGCAGTCTTATAATAAAGGTTCAAGTCTGGAAGTGTGATATCTCCCACTATATTTCTTTTGCTAAGGATTGTTTTGGCTATTCATGGTTGTTTATGTTTCCATATGAATTTCTGTATTGTTGTTTCCAGGTCTGAGAAGAATGATGTTGGTAATTTAATGAGTATAGCATTGAATCTATAGATTACCTTGGGTAGGATGGACATCTTAACAATGTTGATTCTTCCAATCCATGAGTATGGAATATTTTTCCATTTGTTTGTGTCATCTTTAACTTCTTTGAGTGGTGCTTTGTAGTTTTTGTTGTAAATATCATGCATTTGTCTGGTTAAGAAGATGCCAAGGTCTTTCTTTCTTTCTTTCTTTCTTTCTTTCTTTCTTTCTTTCTTTCTTTGTGGCAATTGTGAATGGAATTGTGCTTTTATTTGGTTCCCTCCCCATTTGTTTTTTGTATATAAGAATATGTCTGTCTTTTGCACATTCATCTTGTATTCTGAGACTTTGCCATAGTCCTTTATCAGTGCAAGCAGGTTTTTGACAGATTCTCTTGAATTTTTGAGGCATAAGATCATATCATCAGCAAAGAAGGATAACTTGACTTCTTTTCCTATTTGGATATGCCTGATTTCCTTCTCTTGTCTAATTGCCCTAGCTGGGACTTCCAACACTATGTTTAATAGGAGGGGTGAGAGTGGGAAGCCTTGTCTTGCTCCAGTTTTCAGGTGAAATGCTTCCAATTTCTGTCCATTTAGCAATATATTGGCTGTGGATTTATCATAGATGGCTGTTACTATTTTGAAGTATGTTCCTTCTATGCCTAGGAGTTCAAGGCTTTTTATCAAGAAGCAATGCTGGATTTTATCAAAAGCTTTTTCTGCATCTAATGAGATAATCATGTGGCTCTAACTTTTACATCTGTTGATATATCTAATTACATGTATGTTCTTGTGGATATTGAACCAGCCCAGCACCTAAGAATGAAGTCTACTTGGTCATGGTGGTTGATTTTTGAAGTGTGTTGTTGGATCCGATTTGCTAGAATCTTGTTGAAAATTTTGCATCTACATTCATTAGGGATGTTGGTCTGTAGTTTTCTTTCTGTGTTGGATCTTTACCTGGTTTGGGTATCAGTGTGATGTTAGCTTCCTAAAATGATTTGGGGAGAGTTCTGTCTTTCTCAGTTGCCTAAAATACTCAGTAGGATTGGTATCAGCATTTCCTAGTCTGTTTTGTAGAATTCTGCTGGAAATCCATCTGGTCCAGGACTTTTTTTTTTTTTTTTTGTAGTTAGTTTTCTTATGACAGAATCAATTTCCTGGGTTGTTATTGGTCTATTTATGATCTCAATTTCTTCTTGTTTCAAACTTGGGAGGTTGTGTGATGTCACAAAGTCCTCCATTTCATTTAAGTTACTGAGTGTGTTTCCATATAGGTATGTGTAGTAATCTCTGATAATCTCTTGTATTTCTTTGTGGTCATTTATAACTTGACCTTGCTCATTTCTGATTGTGTTTATTTGGCTTTCTCCTCTCTGTTTCTTGGTCATTCTAGCTAGGGATTCATCAACCTCATTTATTCTTTCAAAGAGCTGACTTTTTGTTTCATTGACTTTTTTTATGTTGTTTGTCTTCTGTGTCCTGTATTTGAGCTTTTACTTTGATGATCTGGATTCTTCTGCTGAAGTTAGGGTTTTGGTGCTCCTGCCTTTCCAGCTCCCTTAGGTGATTTGTTAGGCTGTCAACTTGTTATCTTTCTATTTTCTTGGTGTGTGTTCATAAAGATATAAATTCCCCTCTTAGTATTGTTTTCATGACATCCCAGGGGTTTTGGTAAGATGTTTCTTCATTTTTAATGGTTTCTAGGAATCATTTAATTTCTGCTTTGATTTCTGTATTGACCCCAGAGTTATTCAACATCATTCTGTTAGACGCCCATGTCTTTGTGCATTTTGATGGAATCGTTGGTGATATTTATTTTTATTCCACTGTGGTCTGAGAAGGTGCATGACAGTATTTTAATCTTGTGAAATTTGTTTATGCTTGATTTATGGCTGAGGATGTGGTCAGTCTTGGAGTACATCCCATGTGGTGATGAGCAGAATGTATATTTTTGTGGTTGTTGGGTGGATTGTTCTGTAGGTATCTACTAAGTCCATTTGGTCAAGCGTCAAGTTGAGATTCTGGACCTCTTTGCTGGATATTTTCTGCCTTGATAATCTATCTAGGATTGTTAGTAGGGCATTTAAGTCCCCAGCTATGACAGTGTTAGAGTCAATATCTTTTTTTAGTTTACTTAGTGGCTGCTTTATAAAAAGCTGGTGCTCCTGTGTTGGGTGCATATATGTTTAGGATGGATATTTCTTGTTGATGAATCAAATCTTTGATCATTATTTAGTATCCTTTTGTATACTTTTAAAATTTTGATAGCTTTAAGGTTGCTTTATCTGCTATTAAGATTGTGACTTATGTCTTATTTTGTGATCTGTTCACCTGAAAGTTTGTTTTCCATCCTCTAACTTTGAGTCTGTGGGTGTCCTTTGTGGTGAGATGAGTTTCCTGGAGGCAGCAAGTTACTGGGTCATGTGTGTTTTTATCCAATTTGCCATTCTATGTCTTTTCAGTGGTGCATTTAGTCCATTCACATTCAGGCTGATTAATGAAATGTGAGAGTTTGTCTCTGACATAACACTTTTATTAGGCTGGTTAGTTTTCATTTAGCTTTTGAGTTCATCTATGTGTATGTTTTCATTTTTGTGGGTATGCTGTGTTTTCTGCTGCTTCTGTGTTTGGTTGTGACCTTGTAAAGCATATGTTCTTTAATTTGTTTCTTTTTTCTTCTGTACACACCATATTTTTAATCATGTCCTATAGAGCTGATCTCAAAACAGCACATTCTCTTAGCAATTGAATGTCTGGGACGGATTTTAATTATCCATCCCTGATAAAGCTTAGCTTAGCTGTGCAGGAAATTCTTAGCTGAAATTGTTTATCTTTAAAGACATTAAGATTGGGGTCCAATTCCTTCTGGCCTGTAGTGTTTCTGCAGATAAGTCTGCAGCAATTCTGATTGGTCTCCTCCAGTAGATAGTCTGATCTTTTCCCCTTGCTGTCTTTAGGATTTTTTTCTTTTATGCCTATTTTGTGTATGTGAATTACTATGTGTTTAGAGGTTGATCTTCTCATAAGATGTCTTGCAGGGGTTCTCTGGATCTCTTGTGCTTATATAGTCATCTCTCTGGTTGAATGAGGGAAGTTTTCTTGAATGACCTCACAGAATGTTTGTTCCAAGGCATTTTCCATTTATCTTTCTATTTCAGATATTCTGATCAGATGTAGGTTTGGTTTCTTAACAAAATCACATATATCTTGGAGTGTTTTCTCTTTCTTCACAAGTTTTTTTCCTATATTTTTAATAGAGTGGGTTAATTTCTATTTTAGTCTGCTAGCTCTGAGATTCTTTCTTCTGCTTGTTCAATCTTGCTTCCCAGGCTTGTCAGTCTGTTATTTATTTCTTGGATAGAGTTCTTTATTTCTGTTATTTGTAAGTATGCTTTCTTGAGTCTGTCTAGCTCCATTGCAATTTTATTTAGTTTTAGCTCTTGTGTTTCTTGATTTTTATTCAGTCTATCTAATGATTCTCTATCAGAGGATCTGTAAGTACCTTCTGGGTGCTGTCATTCTGGGATATATCCATTGTTTGTGCCCCAGTAGCTGTTCTTTCTAGCACTGACTCTTTGCTAGGATTCTGATGGTTACCAGAAGTCTTTCTTTGGTTTTTCTTCATTTGCAGCAGTTTTCTTATCTTTCTCTTTAATTCCATTGCTCAATGGAAAGTGGAGAATCAGTCACTTCTGATATTTGCTCTACTTTTTGTCCTTCCTTGAGTCAGGGCTCTGAGTTTGTTCAATTATGAAGTAGGATTGGAGATGGGGTGTTGTGCTGCCTGTTTACAATTTTGAGCATGTACTAGGGGATGTGGGGACTGTAAGGATTCTGAACCTATTGACAGGTCATAATGCTTGCTAACTGGTGAATGGGCCAACTGGAACTTACTCTTCATCTCTACACAATATGATCTTACAGTGGGAATACTTGCCCCTGAGTCCAGCACAGGGAATAAGAGGGGAAAGAGAGAAAAAGGAGGAGAAAGAGAAAAACAGGAAAGAAAAAGGGAAAAAATTTTAAAAAGAAAGAACAAAGAAAGAGAAATCAAAGAAGAAAAGAAAAGAGAAAAACAACCAACAAACAAAGCAGCCAAATGAGATAATCAATCAAACAAACAAACCCCCTCCAGAAAACTGTTGATAAAGAGTTCCCATCTTTAGTATGTCTCTTTAAGGTGGTGTTCCCTCTTGTGAAGGGTACTGTGACTGCAGATCTATTACTGCAGGTTCCCTATTAGGTGTTAGAACTTAAGATGTTAGAACCTTCAGTCCCTGCTGCCTGCAATTGGTAGCCATCACATGCCCATGAAACACTGTCTCTCAGGATCTCACCCCTTCCTTCCTTTTGCAGTTTTGTCACAGCTCCCAGGGCATCCAGTTCATGGAAGGGGAATGGGGTCTTCTGTCTCTGCTCTGTCCTCCCAATCTCTTTCACTTGTTGCTAGGGGTGGAGGGGGTCAGTTAGGCATTCACCAGCCTCCTTCTCAGGTAGTTCTGCTGTCTGCATCTATTGCCCAGCAGCTGGCTCAGGGTGGAGTGTGGATTGTCTGGAGTTCTGTATCTGTCATTATCCACCAGGGCTTGTGCACTGGGAGCAATGTTCTCTGAGGTCACAAAGGGCATCCCCAACACAACACAGAGATAATGCCTGGTCTCAAGATGCAGTTCTGCTGTTCTACAGAGGCTTCCCTGGAGAAATCCTCTGCATAGGCATTAGAGTGTCTGGTCAGTTTCTCTGCTGGCTACTGTTTCTGTCACCGATGGAGTTGATAGCTCCCTCTCCAGCAGTTACCAGTTTCTGGATCTCAGAACCCGGTGGCAAGGCTCTGAAGCCCAGTCCAGGTACAAAGTGTCTTCTCCCTGCTGTTTCCTCTGGACTCTGTCTCAGGCTCCCTCACTGCACTCCCTCCATAGTCCCCGCTGCCATCATTCAGCCCAGGACTGTGGTGTTGGGGTTAGCCGTCACTCCTGCCATTCTTCTCAGGAAAAGCTCTGCTGATTTTAGAAAATGGTGCTCATCTTCTATGCTCCAGGAAGTTCTAGGGTCCAATTAGAGCAGCTGTGGCACCAGTGGCTTCACCAGGAGGACTCTGGCTACTTGCTCTTGAGTCCCCACTCACTCAGTCTCTTACACTCCCACGTACACAGAAACACACAGAGAATCGTCCATACAATCACTCACACACATAGGGACTCTTGCCGTCTGATTGGTTACACCACCATCTTCCTGGAAATCCCTAAGTCTCTTACTATTTCACAACTCCTGCAGTTTCTTCCTCCACTGAAGTTTTCAACTCCTCAAAGCTATTCATGAGGATTGGAATCAACTTCTTCCATCTCCTGTTAACATTGATATTTTGAGCTTCTCCCATGAATCATGAATATTCTTAATGGTATCAAGAATGGTGAATCCTTTTCAGAAAGTTTTCAATTTAATGTTTCCAGATCCATCAAAGGACTCACTGTATATAGCAGCTATAGCCTTTCAAAAATGTATTTACAATTAATAAGACTTGACAGTCAAAATTGCCTCTTGATCCATGAGCTGTAGAACGGATGTTGTGTTTGCAGACCTGAAAATATTAATTTCCAGCTGGGCTTGGTGGTTCAGCCTGTAATCCCATGCCTTTGGGAGGCTGAGGTGAGTGGATTGCCTGAGCCCATGGGTTCGAGACCCACCTGGGCAGCGAGACCTCATCTCTACAATAAATCAAAAAAATCAGCCGAGCGTGGTAGCACATGCATGTAATTCCGGCTACTTGGAAGGCTGAGGCAGAAGGATCACCGGAGCCCAGCAGGTCGAGGCTGCGGTGCCCGGAAGCAGCCACTGCACTCCAGTCTGGGCGACAGAGTGAGACTCCAACTCAAAAAAAAAAAAAAAAAAAGAAAATATTAATTTCCTTGTACATCTCCCTCAGAGCCTTTGGATGACCAGACACATTGTCAGTGAGCAGCAGTATTGTAAGAGGACTCTTTCATTGTATGTTAAGTTTAAAATATTCAGTAAACCATGCTATAAACAGATGTGATGTCATCCAGGCTTTGTTGTGCCATGGATGGAGAACAGGCAGAGTGGATTTAACATAATTCTCAAGGATCCTAGAATGTTTAAAATGGTAAATGGATATTGGTTTCAACTTAAAGTCACTAGCTGCCTTAACAACTAACAAGAGAGTCAACATGTTCTTTGAAGCTTTGAAGCCAGGCATTGACTTCTCCTCTCCAGCTATGAAAATCCCAGATGGTATCTTTTGATATAAGGCTGTTTCATTCACATTGAAAGTCTGTTGTTTTGTGTAGTCATTTTAATCAATAACCTTAGCTAAATTTGAATAGGAATTTGCTGCTTCTACATTAGTACTTGCTGTTTTATCTTGCACTTTTATGTTATGGAGATAGCTTACTTCCTCAAGAAAAATCTCTGCTAGTTTCAAACTTTTCTTCAGCTTCCTCATCAATCTCAGCCTTCATAGAATTGAAGAGAATTAGAGCCTTGCTCTGAATTAGGTTCTGACTTAAGAAAATGTTGTGGCTTGTTTGATCTTCTATCCAGACCACTAAAACTTTCTCCATGTCAGCAATAAGACTAATTCTTTTTTTTTTAATCATTCACGAGTTCACTGGAGTAGTATTTTTAATTTCCTTCAAGAACCTTTCCTTTGCATTCTAATTATTTATTAGCTAATTATTTTACACATGAGGCCTTTCAACCTATCTTGGTTTTCAATATGCCTCCCTCACTAAGTTTAATCATTCCTAGTTTTGATTTAAAGTGAGCGATGTGCAATCTTTTCTTTTACTTGAATACTTGGAGGCCATTGAAGGGTTATTAATTGGTCTAATTTCAATATTGCTGTGTCTGTCTCAAGAAATAAGGAGGCCTGAGGAGAGGGAGAGAGATGTGGGAACAGCCAATTAGCACAGCAGTCAGAACATACACATTTATCAATTTAGTTCAGTCTTATATGGGTGTGGTTTGTGGCACGCCCAAACAATTACAATACCAACATCACTGATCACAGATCACCATAACAGATGTAACACTAAAGAAAAATTGTAAATAGTGCAAGAATTATCAAAATGTGTCCCAGAGATGTAAGTACATGCTGTTGGAAAAATGGCACTGATAGAATTGTTCAACACAACATTGCCAAAAACCCTTAATTTGCAAAAACTGCAATATATCTGCAAAGTACAATAAAACAAAGCTCAATAAAATGAGATGTGCCTGTATTTTAGCAGATGCATTTTTACTCGGGGAGGGGGGAACCTGAGTGTTGATAGGTGCTACAGTTTGGATGTAGTTTGTTGCTGCCAAAACTCATGCTAAAATTTGATCTCCAATGTAGCAATGTTGGGTGGTGGGGCCCAATGGCAGGTGTTTGGGTCATGGGGGAAGATCCTCATGAATAGATTAATGTCTTCTCCTGTGGATGACTGAGTTTTCACTCTCACAGGAATGGATTAGTGGGTTGTTACAAAAGAGTATGGCTTCCTCAGTTTTTCTCTCTTGCTTCCTCTCTCACCATTTGATCTCTTTACACATATTCACTTCTCTTCTGTGGAAGTGTCATGAGGCCCTCACCAGATGCTGCTGTCTTTCCAAATATGACAGTCTTGAGACAAATAAGCCTCCTTTTTTAAAAAGTAAATTTATTACCCAGCCTCAAGTATTCTGTTATAGCAATACAAAGCAGACCAAGACAGTTGGCAAAGTGGGCTGCCTGAAGACTGGTTCCCCTGCTTCCATTCTTGCCTCCATTTGTTCTTTATCACACATGGTAACCAAAGTGACATATCAAAAAAGTGAAGTGAACCCTCAACTTCCCTGACTTCCATTGCTTTAGTGTAAAGGCAATGTGCCATGCCATGGCTTGCAAGGCACCACACAACTCAGTCCCTCCCACCGCTTTTCCCCAAGCTCTCTATACCCATTCACTTTGGTCTTCCTTCAGTTCTTTAAACTTATCAAGTTCCTATCAGCCTCCAGGCCTTTGAATGGCTATTTCTTCTGCCAGGAATACTGAAAAATACTCTTTCTTCCACTTTATATCTCAACTCAAATATTGCATCCATAATTTTCATGACTTCTCAGACTTTGGTCCAGTTCCCTGTTGCACAATCTCAAAGCACCTTATGCTTCATTTTTGTCATTCTTGCCACATGTATTAATTGTGAAAATAATTGTTTTGGGTCTGTTTTCCTCTCTTACTATGTGACTTTCATGAAATCATGATCCTCATCTGTTTCACTCACTATTATAGTAATAGCTTAGTGCCTGACACAAGATAAGCACTTGATATATTCAAGAATAAATGAAAGGAAAATAGAAGAATGAGGAAAAACTAATACAAAATAACCTCAAGCTTTAGGGAGCAGTTAGAGAAAGGTTTCCCAAGTATAGCTGACATAAATAGTCAAAGCCATTTTGTCTCAAGGATCCATGTCATTCTGTCATCATGGAACTTTGTTGAACTTTAGAAGAAAGTTTCTAAGAGGTAGGAATTGATGACTGCAAGTTATAAAATCATAGACATTGTACATCCATGAGGAGAATTAGACTTCTAAAAATTCACATAACATGGAGTTTTCTGCAACAAAATAAATTTACAAGACATCATGTCAGACTATAAGAGAAGAGGCTCTTGAAAAGTTCCTAATAAGCAAGTGATAATGAAGCAAAATTAATTATCCATTCAGGAAATGTAAAATGTCATTGATATATTCTTTAGTGTGCAGTTGTTTTATATATTTGAATAAATATTTAAAATAAAGAATGAGAAAATTCTTCAATGCATTCCTAGCTTTCTTATACTTCCCAACTGTTCACTACCAACTCCCAGAATCTTATGCTTCTAAACAGTTTATTCTTCAAACCATGGAGGTTTCCATAAACTGAAGACTAAGGGTTGAAAGGAAACTAGCATTTCTCTCAAGGAACTATGATGAGAAAGGGTCAAAAGGTAATAATATGAAGCTAGACAGTACTTGGACAATGGCAATGATTGTTTTAAATGAGTTTTATTGAGATACTTTACCTACAATAAAATTCACTATTTTATTTTTTTTGAGTTGGAGTCCCACTCTGTCGCCCAGACTGGAGTGCAGTGGCCGCTCCCGGCCACCGCAGCCTCGACCTGCTGGGCTCCAGCGATCCTTCTGCCTCAGTCTTCCAAATAGCTGGAACTACAGGCGCGCGCTACCACGCCCGGCTAATTTTTTTTTTTATTGTAGAGATGAGGTCTCGCCAAATTGCCCAGGTGGGTCTCGAACCCACGGGCTCAGGCAATCCACTCACCTCAGCCTCCCAAAGCGAAAATTCACAATTTTAAGTATATGAACTTTTGCAGTTGTCCCGAGTTGTGAAACTACTACTACATCACCCCCAAGAAGCTCCCTCATGCCCATCCCTCATGAATTCTCTCTGTCAACACAGGCTTCCAGGTAACTACTTATTTGCTTTCTATTGCTATAGTTTTGCTTTTTATAGACATTCATGTACATAGAATCATACATAATATGCAGCCTTTTGTCTTTATTTAAATTTATAATTATGTTGTCAAGAAATATCTACATTGTTGAATAGATAAGTTGTTTGTTCTTTTGTTACTGTTGAATATTATTTCACTGTATGGATATACAACAATATGTTTACCCATTTACCTGCTGATGTATATTTTGGTTTTTCTAATTTTTTATGATTATAAATAAAGTTGCTATGAACATCTGAGTAAAAGTCTTTCTATAGACATCCGTTGTTACTTCTCTTGGGCAAATATACAGGTATAAGATTGTTGAATTATATGACAAATGTGTATATTTAACATTATTAAAAAGAACTATCAAACTCCTTTACAAAGTGACTTACCATTTTGTATAAGTATCAGCAATGTAGGAGAGTTCCAGTTGCTCCACATCGTGGCCAACACTTGGTGTGGTTCAGACTTTTTAAATTGTAGCCCTTCTGGTGAATGTGTATTAGTACCTCATCACACATTTAATGCGCCATTCTCCAATGACTGATGATGTTGAACAACTTTTCGTGTACTTTTTGGACATTCCTTATAGTCTTTGAAGGAAACTTCTGTTATAGTTTTCCCACTTTAATAGAGTTGTTTTTCATTTTATTATTAAGTTATAGAAGAGCTATAGATATTCTAGGCATACATCCTTTCTTAAATGTATGTTTGCAAATACTTTCTCCCAGCCTGTAGCTTGAATTTTTATATTTTAAGCAGTTCTCTCAAAAACCATCAGTGACTAGTTTTGAAGAAATCAAATTTAGCAATTATTTTGTAGTTTGTACTTTTTATGTCATATCTAAGAACTCTTTACCTAACCCAAAGCAATAGATTTTCTTGTCAAAGTCTTATTATTTTTAGCTTGTCCTGTTAGGTGTATAATACAATTTGTGTTAAACTTTGTATTTAGAATAAGTTCATGGTTGATGCTCATTTTTCCATATGAATGTTTCAATCATTTTAATCAATTGCTTAAAGCCTATCATTTCCCTGTTTAATATACTTCAGTACCTTTGTAAAAATCAGTTAAGTTTGTGTGTGTGTGTGTGTGTGTGTGTGTGTGTTTATTATCTTATTCTTTTCTGGTCTATTGAGCCACATGACTAGCTCTATATCAGTTCAACGCTGACTAGATAACCATAACTTTATAGTAAGTTTAAAATCTGGTAGTGTGCATCTTACAGCTTTGTTCTCTTTCAAAATTGTTTGGTCTATTCTGAGTCTTTAGAGTTAGTCTTTTAATTTTAGAATCAGCTTGCTAATTTCTACACAGATAAAAATCCTGCTGATAATTTGATTATGATTGTGTTGAGTCTATATGTCAATTTGGTAGACATGACATTTTAAAACATTGAGACTTCTAGTATATGAACATGATGAATCTCCACATGTCTTTAGGTCTTCTTTAATTTCTCACAGTAATAGCATATGGTTGTTAGAAAATAGCTCTTATGCATATTTTATTAAAATTGTTTCCTAAGATTTCATGGTTTAGATGATATTACAAATGGCACTTATTTTTAAATTTTAATGTCCAGTTGTTCATTGTTAGATATAGAAACATACTTGATTTTTTTCTCTGTAATCTTACTAAACTCAATTCTTACTTATAGTAGTTTGATTTGTTTATTTATTTTTTAATTTATTTAAAATACCGCTGCATTTTCTACACAGACAACTGTAAGGGGAATAAAAGCAGTTTTACTTCCTTCTTTCCAATAGATCTGACTTCATTTTTTTTTTTTTCTTGACTTATTGTACTGGCCAAGAGTTTCAGCACAAAACTAAACAGATATGGTAAGAGTTGGCATTATTCTCTTATTCTCAATTTTACAGAGAAAGCATTCAGTCTGTAACCATTATTTTATAGACTATCACAACTTAGTAGTGGAGCTACATTAACCCTAAAGATTCCTCAGAACATACCTTAAGAGAACTTAAAACAAAACTTGCAAACATGAAGCTGATTCATAATAACTTACCAGCAAGCCAGGACAAATTCTACTGCTCAGTAGTTTTGTTTTGTTTTGTTTTGTTTTAAAGCTGAAGTGTACTCTCATACCTTTGCTTATTTGATAAATGCATATGGTTGAATAGTTTATTCAAGATATGAGTTACTATTTGTTCTCCTTATATCTGCTATCCTGCTTCACCCCACGTTTCAAGCCCGTCATCAAATGCTTTTCCAATTTTTCTGGAGAATTTATTTTCCTGGAAAAAAAAGTGTAAGATGCTTAAAGTCAGGTGTTTCCATCTTTTGTAAGAACCTACACTCATTGGAAAAGAGTGAGTGCATAGAAAGAGGAGGGAGAAAGGGGACTAGCAAGGAGAGAAAGATGGTTTTCACAGACTAGGAAGTGAGCAAAAGACACGGAACCCAGGAGCCACAGAGCCTCTGATGCTACTCCCCGGTGGAGTTGATAAGACTTCAGAGAGGAAATAGGCCTATGGCCATCTAACAGTGTTTGACCCAAGAACCTAGGTTCTTAGCTTTACAGGGCTTTCTGTACACTTGACCTGGTCTGGAAGTTACAGGTTGTGGAACCTCAGAGAACAAGGCAGTCTGGGACAATGAGGAAATCAACAGTAAACCAATTGGATCAAAATTAAAGGATCTACCTCATCCAAAAGCACCAAGTCACCTAGATTCTTATATATCCTCCAGAAGAGGCAGGAACAGGATGATCGAATTATTTTCCACTCTGCCATCTTTGGTGGAGAAAGGAATTCAGCAGAAGGGTTAGATTGAAGTAGCTTTAGACAAAAAAAAAATCTTACATGCCATGATTCTCATCTTATTCTGTGAACTGTGACCTATGCTTCCTATGTAGATACTGAAGATCTTGAAATGAGCAGGCTGGGCTTGGGAGTTAAACTCAATTTTCACATGGTAGCATTTTTTTCAAATATTCACTAGCTTTTTCAGGCACAGTATGTTGGTATAGAGTGTATGCTTACACAGTTGACTTAATGGGGAAATCCAGAGAGTGACAGTAAACAATGTGTGGCCCATTCAGTATTGACAACACTCCTGAAAAAAACTCAAATAATTTTCTTTGGAACTTTATAAGAAGAAATAAGGATTTGGTGTAAAGAACTTTGTCCACACATCCAGAGGCATCATATTCCTCTGGAGATTCTTTCAAAGGCCTTCTTCTCTGTACTTGTGGGGCAGGGTGAGGCTATAACCCTTCTCCTTGGGCAAGCATTAGGATATCTTCTTTGCTGAGCTCGTTGAATGCCTATTCTGCATTATTCAAATGCAGTTTCTTCTGGGAGTTCTTTTCCTGTCCCTTTAGTACTTATACTCCAGCATCTGGCATCACTGAAGAAAATTGTATAAAACAATACTCTTCCCACTTCCCTGGATATATTAGTCATTTTTGTCACAGTGGCAATACATTAAATTAATCAAAAAGGGATATGTTGCCTCAAGAAATCCAAAGAGAGTGAACTAGACAATGGCAGAAGAAGAATGTAGCTAGGACCTAAGATAGTACAGAGTTGGGCTCAGACAGCCTCATGACCAGTTCTGCTTTCTGCTTTTCTCTGTATATCTCATCTTCTTCTCTTTCCCATAGACCAACTTTCTGCACACGAGGGAATACACAGCATCTGATGTCATCCAAAAGTTTTACCATATAGTTTTAACTGCTGAATAGCCTGCTGTGCTAATCTTTCTGGTATGTACACCAAAACTCCTAAGGAAACAATTTATTGGACCAACTTGAGTTACAAGTCTTCACCACTACATCAATACTATTCATAGAAGAATGTGACCAGCTAAGAAAATGGCAACCCCTGTGGGAATGATGTGGATAAAATGGGAATGATGTGGATAAAATGGTAGAATAGTGATGGATGGGAAATAAGAGGACCAGCAGTCAGAAGAAATGGAGGCCAGGAGGGCTGGGCAGATAAAACACTCATTGTCACCTTCATAATTCCTCTGTAATAACAATATTTTGAACACATTTAAGTAAATAGTAAATTCATTCAGTTCATCCACTACCCATAGCTTGAAATGCCTACACACACACACACACACACACACACACACACACACACACACACACAAAAGAGAGTGAGAGAGAGAAACAGAGATATGAAGATAACAAATCACATCAAGTTAATAAACCTTTTGGTCACTCCCTTTAAAATAATGACAGGGACCAACATTGCTAAGGAATGTTTGCAAAGGATGTAGGCCTCAGCTTTCACAACTGCCAAATTAAGGGAATTGAATGACTGACCTCAAAATTTCCTTTAGCTCTAATCTTCTCTTTCAGAAAGTCTCACCTGTGAGCAATTAACTAGGCCAGACCCAGGTCCCAATTTTATTCCAAAATGGACACATTCCTAAATCCAACATTCGGGACCTTTAATAGAAGAGTGGCACGTTTTTTATACCTTCCTTCATCAGGGAATCACTTAATGGGAAGACAAAAACCTCTTCTAATTAAGCAGCTCTTAAGCAAATTCATTTACATATGATTTGGCTTTGTTAATAAAAATGAATTAAATTACCTCTCTGCTGGGGCTGCAGTGCTTCATTGTAATCAGAGCACCAGAGGACAAAATGCAATGAAAAATGATACCAAGCATTCTATCAACAAAAAGGAGACTCCAAGAATAGGTAGGGAGGACTATCAAGACAAAACTGGTTACAGGAGGGTGGGCATAAGTTCACACATCGGGAAGGGAATTTGAAGCCCACGTTCTGGAAGTCACAAAGTGGACCAGAAACTGACTGTCACCAACTAACTTTGATAACCATCCTATTCTAGTTCATACCAGCTACCATGATGTAAGCATTATGTTAGGTGATCTTGGTTTTGTTCTAAAATTCCTTTTCAAAATGATAGGAATCACTGAAATATCCAAAGCCATTTACACTGGAACTCATTTACACTGGAATCCATTTCAAGGGTTCAAGTTCAAACTCAGGCAACTGACAATCCTTTAAGAGTCTGAATAAGAATAGCTTTAACAACACTAGTGATCATTCAAAGAGCTCATACCACATGCTGGACCCAGTCTCTAACTCCTCTTAACAACCCAGTAAGGTATATTATTATGATGATGATCATGAAAGTATCACAGTGTGGAGGTAGGAGCACAGTCCTGGAGTCAGATCTCCTAGCTCCTGATCTTGGCTCCACTACTTTCCGGTTCTGGGACATTAGGCAAGTTGGTTGGCTTCTTTCTCCCTACCTAAGGTGTTTTGGAGAGAATTATTAAGTTAGTATAAAGAGCTTGAAGTGCAGCCTAACATTTAATAAAGTCCCCAATAAATGTGAGCCATTGTTAGCAGCTCCTCATTATACTTATGGCACAACGTCCATGTAACAAACCTGCACATGTAGTCCCTGAACCTATGAAAAGAAAAGAAAATTTTAAAGCAAGTTTTTAAGAGAAAGAAAGAGAGAGAGGGGAGAGAGAGAGAAGGAAGGGAGGGAGTGAAGGAAGGAGGGAGAGAGAGAGGAAGGAAGGAAGGAAGTGAGGAAGGAAAGAAAGAGAAAAAAACCAGATAATATTGGGTACAGATGTCTTCTGTTCTGAAGAGATTACCAAAGAGCAGCTTTTTCAATGCTCAGTTTATGTCAGAATGGATAAATTCCGAAGGGCTTTGAGATGCCATTAAGAGAAAAAAGGAAAGAAAAGAAAAAGAAGATGCTCAGCACAGGAAAAACGTGATAAAATAAATGTTCCATAGAGCACGTGATTGACATAGGTGCAAAGTGTAAAACAGCAAAACAAAGTGAGGCCCCTGTTTTCTCCACTTCAGAAGGAAAACAAGGGGAAATTGATGCTGCAAAAAAGAGGAAAGCACGTTTGCTGGAGGACAGGGAAGAGCTGCGTTGGTCCTGGTTTTGCTGAATTTTAAATGAAGCAAATAAACAGCGATCCCCTCCACCCCCCACCCCCCACCCCCCACTCCAAGTTATATTTTCCTCTCAGGGATTTTTTTTTTCTCTCTATTTCCTGGCAAGTGAAACAAGAAGCAAGAATCTGAAAGGCCCTCTAGGGGATATCTGGGTTTCTTTTTTTTTTTTAAATAAAGAATTCGCGGAAGGCATCCGTTTAAAAGTGCTCTCTGCCACACAAAGCTTCTAGCCTGAAACTCAGGTTGCCTGTTTGCATGGCCACAGCACACCTTCCAAAGCCGCCTGTGCGACTAATTGTTGCGGTCTTCCCCTTCGCGGTTACACTCCGTCTCATGTCTCATTAGGCAGACCTTGCCAATGCAGCTCAGAGAGCAAGTCAGCACAGCAAGCTAGCTCTGTCGTAAACGCCACCTGGGTCTACATTACACTCACTGTGAATGTAGGATCTTAAATCAGAACTAGTTGTCACCCCTTCCCAAAAGTACTTCCTTATTAACCCTATTCATATTGTAAATCGAGAGCCACATCCCCCCCCCTCCACCCTACACATTTTGAGGGTGACTGTACAACGGCTCTACAGGCAGGCAGGTGTTGCGCGCCCCTCATTTGCGCAATCTTTTGACCCCTTACCCATCTTATCAACAGGATATTAGGTGTGCATATCTTCCTCTCTTCGGATGTGCCTATCTGGGGTTTACACGGTCAAAAGATGATCTGCCTGGGGATCACTGAAGTCTATTGGAGTCACCACTGCCATGGTTTCTTGTTGCCACAAGGTGTCCCTGTTGGAAGCCAGACCTACGTAGTCCAGTGTTTGCCCATTGTTGCTAAGATCCCTTCTGTGATAGACATTTCCAGATAGGCTCCTGTAGTTCTTTGAGGGAGGAGAAATCCCTCCCTCGGTGCTAAATGTGACCAAGATTGCCAAGGTTGCAACTTTTACAGTTCACTTCTGTCAATACCCACACAAAGAATCAACCAGCCCAGAACGAGTGAGCCAAGGTAATCATCCACACCCAGTAGTGTATAAGGCAGTTATCTGGCAAAAGTCATGAAAAGAGAGAGGGCTAAGACATTAGGACGAAAGGATGCAGGCTACCACGGCACCAAAATAAACCACTGCACCATTATCAAAGGTGACCATGAGGAGGAGGGAGCTCTAGATATCCACGTGGAATGCCTAGTGTTTGGTCGATTCAAGCTTGTTTATTAATATGAAATTTATACAAGGCTCTAAATGCTAAAACCACAATATTTACAATCTTTTTTTCACTTTTGTACTCTACTTATTTCTAAAAATATATTTTAAAACAATCTCAAACAATAAACATTAAAACAAGAACAAGTAGCAATGGTAGGTAAGAAAATAATTGCTGTAGAAATCCTGTGCTGTGGATAGTCCTGCAGTTGAGCTCCAAATCAGCCTTCAACTGCTTCCTGGCAGCAAAAGCAAAGAGGGAAACACAATGGCTTACATATTTCCCATTGTCTCCATGTCTCATAAAAGGGAAAATTCACTTCCTTGTGATAGATGAAATTTTCCCACTGCTAAAAGCTAAGAATGTTAATGTGGTAATAATAATTTGGTCCCTTGAAAATAAATATCTTAAAATTTTTAAATGAAGATAAAACATGAGGTTTTAGACAGGGTGATCATATAATAATGATGTTGGGACAGTGATATCACTTAGAAGTATTCCATGGAAACTGGAATATATGCTCACCCCAACTCTAAGACATGCGATAATATTAGGTTCGATTGGGTTCCTCTATTTCTTTTCAAAAGACATTCTTCAAAAATTGGAGGCAGCCGTGTTCGATGGCTCAGCCTGTAATCCTGCACTTTGGGAGGCTGAGGTGAGTGGATTGCCTGAGCCCACGGGTTCGAGACCCGCCTGGGCAACTTGGTGAGACCTCATCTCTACAACAAATGAAAAAATTAGCCGGGCCTGGTAGCACACTCCTGTAATTCCAGCTACTTGGAAGGCTGAGGCGGAAGGATCGCCGGAGACCAGCGGGTCGAGGCTGCGGTGTCCGGGAGCAGCCACTGTACTTCAGTCTGGGCGACAGAATGAGCCTCCGACTCAAAAAAAAAAAAAAAAATTGGAGGCAAACCTCAGAAGCAATTGTTATATATCCTACAAAAACCTGTTAGCACTTTTCAGAAGATGAGAAAGTTTTATTTGCTTTTAAATAGCCATCTTAAGAATATAGACATATAGCCGGGCTCGGTGGCTCAGCCTGTAATCCCGCGCCTTTGGAAGACTGAGGTGAGTGTATGGCCTGAGCCCGCGGGTTCGAGACCCGCCTGGGCAGCGAGACCTCATCTCTACAATAAATCAAAATAAATCAGCCAGGCGTGGTAGCTCATGCCTGTAATTCTGGCTACTTGGAAGGCTGAGGAGGAAGGGTCGCCGGAGCCCAGCAGGTCGAGGCTGCAGTGGCCGGGAGCGGCCACTGCACTCCAGTATGGGTGACAGAGTGAGACTCCAACTCAAAAAAAAAAAAAAAAGAATATAGACATATATTCAGCATCAGAACAAATTCACATGACTCCAGATACCTATCCTAGAACCTGTAAATTTCCCCTTCTATTTTTAAAGTATAAAATGGCAGGAGGCTGGAAGTTGAGATCAGGGTGCCAGCCTAGTCATTTAAAATACAAAATGGCAGGACTTTTCCCAGCTGCCATTTCCTCTTGAAGAAATGTGGAAAAATTTTTTCTCCATGCTTAAAGCCCAGCATTAGGGCAGTTGTCTTCAGTTTTTTAATATCAATGGCCTGCCATTAATTTTTTTCTGAAAGTCACATTATAGTCCATTTTGGAAAAGCAGAGATTACCTTAAGATGTATGAATTACATTAAAAATCCAAGCTAATTTTTCTGCCCCATGGAAGATGTAATGGACTGAATGTCTGTATCCCAAATATTTTAAATGTTGAAATTCAAACACCCAATATGATGGTATTAGAACAGGGGACTTTGGAAGGTAATTAGATCATGAGGGTAGAGCCTTCATGAATGAGACTACTGCTTTTGTGAAAGAAACTCCAGAGAGCTCTCTTACCTTCTTTCTGCTATGCGAAAATCCAAGAAATCCTCATCCTATGACTAGGCTGGCACCCTGATTTCAACTTTCAGACTCCAGAACTGTGAGACATAAAGTTCTGGTGTTTATAAGTTTCATTTATCCTGAAAAGCTGCTTTGTTAAAGCAGCTCAGACTGACTAAGACAATAGTATTCCAATCATTTAGATAAATTAAATTGTTTTAAATTACTGCAGTAATAATGGATAGCATTTATTGAACACTTACTATATTCTGGGCACAATGCCAGACACTTGACTTATATTTTCTCATTTAATTCTTACTACAATCCTAAGAGGTATCGTTAGCCCCATTTTACAGATGAGGAAACTGGGAATCAGAGGCACTAAGCCGCCTGCCCATTGTTGTGTAAATGAGAAATGGCAAGGTTAGGATTTGCATTAATGTCTGTCTGTTTTCATAGCTTAAATTATCAACCACTACATTTGTTCGCCAGTCATCTTCCATCCCTTCTAATCCAGCAAGAAGTGGCTTAGAAAAAAAGTATTCAAGGGAAAAGGATCATAAAGGAGAATACAAAACATCCTACATGACCACTTTCCTCTGTCTTCCTGAGAAAAGTTTCCAAAAAGGACTTCCCAAGAGGTGACCACAGAATTAGCATCACCTCCACCACACAGGAGTTTTTGGTGACCCTGGTTGAGGCCAAATTCTCTCTTTCCTTTCAAAATCAGTAGCACATTTCAAGGTTGAGGCTAGGACCTTATCCTTAGAAATATTTATTGTTTATGAGTTGGACCAAAAAAATGCTTTGAGATGGTAATAAGGTTAGGGAATTAAATTTCAGAATACTGAAAAGGTCAAATTCTTAGGAAGAGGTTTGCTAAGATAATTGGATGATGACATTCTACATAAAACAAGAGAAGTCTGAAGATAAAAAGGTATGTGTGATAGGCTAAGTGGCTAACTGTCAAAAGCAATCATCTCCTCTGTTGATTATTAAAGATTGCAGAGTTTGCTTTTTCATTTCTGAAGCACAGAATTTCAAGGTTTTAAAGTCTATACTCTCAAAAGACCACCAACCTCTTCTGATTTCATTATCCTGAAAAGATGACTCCAGAGGATGAGGGGCTGGAATTGATTTGCAGAGAGTCCTTTGAGATCAAGTTTGATTTATTCATTGCCATAAGACGTTAATCCAAAATGGTAACAAGACTGTAGATTCTGCCACACTACTAACCTAGATGTTTCAGGAGCTTCTACAGGTGCAAATGTTAAAGTTGCTGTTGAGAAGAGACGAAGGAATCTGCATGTGTGCACACTAATGTCCTTCTTAGGGTGTCTTTCAGAATCTGATCCTTCACAACATGCTGCGCACTTGGTCTCACAGTCATTTTTGTCCTCGGAATAAGAGTGAATAATGGTGGCAAGAAGTTTGCCAGCCTGTTCCGTTTTGAGCAGGCTGAGGATGGAGTGAAGAGAGGGAGAACTGCTCTGCCAGTCTACATAATTAATTTAAAACTCCTAGATCTCTTCTCTCAATCCTGTCATCCATTCTCCAGGAAGGGCAAACAAAGAGAAAAGTAATAACCATGTACTGAGCTGCTTTCCTGGAGAGTGCATGACAGAAAACCAACTTAATCTAGATTAGGGGAGAAAGAGAAAGATAACTTGCTAGTGTAATTCAAACTGCAAAAAGTGTAGGTAGAGTTGTTTTCAGGGTTCAGATTCTTTCAGAGCCCTCTAAGTCTTGTCCCTGCTTTTCTCAAAGTCAGTTCTATTCTCATCTACTGCACACCAATTCCTTCCACAAGACTGGAAAAGTGGTTGCTATGGATCTTTGCCTGAAAGTTTTCCAGCTTTAGTAATGTGGCAGATTATTTGCAAATATTACTGCAGTAATTCCTTCTGTCCCCATATAAGTGACCTTCTGCAATATGATTTTACTGTTTTCTCCATCAAGAAGTGGAGCAGATTCCTCTTTGTCTTAAACATGGGCTAACCCTGTGATTTATTTTGACCCAAATACAATAGAAGTAATGTTCTTTGATGTCTAACCCTCAGCATGAGAGGTCTTGCACTTCCATTTTTACCCCCATGGCATGCATGCTCCTCTGTCTGACAAGAAGTCCAAGATGAACTTGCATGGAGAGGCCCAGACTGACATGAAGGCCCTAAATATGTCAGTGCAGCCATTCTAGTTGCTCCATCTCCACCCAAGCCATCCGCTGACTGCAGCAACATGAGGAAACACATTTGAGACCATCCCAAGAACCACCCAGGTCACCCACAAAATCATGAAAATAATGCCATTGCTGTATTAAGTCACTAAGTTTGGGAGTGGTTTGTTACATAGCAATAGATAACTAATACAGGTGAAATGCAGACCTTTACACCAGTCACTGGCAGGATTATCATTGAAGATGTCAAGTCCCATTAGGTCACATGTCAGAGAAAGGAACAAGGAAAAGCAAATCTCTGCCGAAAGAGACTGCTATTTCTAAACCAAAGAGGGTGGGACTGGAAGGATAAATAAATGCCTGCTATCATGCTGTAGTTTTGTACAGTAAGCAAATATTTTGGTTGAATTTTAACAATGCTCCAATGATACTACCAGATCAAATATCATTTTGTTTTTACTAATGTGGAAACTGAGGCTCAGAGAGGTTTCAAGTCATTCCCAAGATCACAGAATTATCATGTCCCCAAGCCAGAGCTCACATCCAACACATCTGAATCTATGTCCATGGCTCTTCCGTTTAAAGAGAGTTCTGGGATCCAGAGGCATTTATTCAATCCAATAACAGTTATCCTGTCAAAAGTAGAAGCGTGGCAGCCAATCCAGCCTTTCAGCCAATGGCTGATGCGCATGCCACCATCATGCTCCCTCCCAGTGAGAGCCCTGTGTTAATGAATGGGATTCATCAACCTAATGTATTAATAATATATCTATTACCATTGGCCACACTGAGGAGGAAGAAAACAGCAGAAAGGCAGAATAATAAATCACAGAAATGGGGGATTCCATTAAATTAAGGTACAAGACTGTTGCTGCATTTCAAAGAAAAATGATTTCAATTTAGACTGAAAATCGAAACCCTTTCAGTAAGTACCACTAAGGAGGAACACATTCTGTGATATCACCGGGTGCCCCCAAGATGACCAGAGGCGGAGCAAACACCCACATGCTCAATGTCATCACTGCAACAAGCCCTCCCATTTTTTTCCCTCCCTAAACAGTAAGTTTTAAGGGTTTGAGCTTCCAAATATACTGTAATTATAAATTAACAATATATTTCCTGAACTTTTATGCATAAAAACATTTCTGACTTCAAAGTAAACAATCTAATCAGCATGCAATACCGTGTCACCACACTGAGTTGCTATGATTTCAGTCAAAAGCAAAGAAAAATTTTGGTTTGCATATTTATCCACAGTTTGATTTCATAGGCTATTTCTGTAAAGCTTCTTTTAAATATTGAAGAGTTGAAGGACTCTCATTAATATCATCTATTATTTATAAGGGCTCAAGCTATTAAAAAGAAAAGTAGTCAACATTTTTATATTATCAAAGAATAATAGGTATTCAAATAACTCTTTTATATAGGTATACATACGCATACATCTATACATATGTATTTATATAGAGATTTAAAAGTTTTACTTAACATTTTCCTCACTGCTGTCAAACCACGGAAGAAAAAGTTGTAGTAGACTCTTAAAACTGACACCCAGTCCACTTCCCAAGAGAATTTGAAGTAGTATGTAATAAAATTTTACTATAAAATAAATAGAAAGAATTATATTTAGATCATTTAAAATAAATTTTAAAATCAGAAGAGAGGAGAAGAAAAATAAATTAATCAAAACTCATGGCTAATGTAATTACTTTAATCAAACAATAAATTAACTTCTGACCTTTCTGGCAGCCAAGACAAAGGGGTAATAAAGGAAAGTGTATTTTAGGGAATAACACATATAATCACATTATAAAAAATATACAACTGTATTAGAAAGAAAGTTTTTTTTGTATTTGATAATAGTGCCTATCTAAGATGAGTTAATGGCAGTCTCTTTCTTTTTTTGTATTACACTTACTAAAAAAAATTCTGGAAAAGACATAAGCAAGTAAAATTTTTTTTAAAAATGTTACCCTTGAACTTAAAAGTCAACCACAAGCTTTATTACCTTAAATTATGGCATTTTCTTCAGTCTTTTTCTTATATATGAGATGTTTTTAAGCTCAATTTTAATCTGAGGGCTTATACGATTCCATCCTTTTTTAACTTTATATTATAATCATTTTGTTACTTAATATTACCATCAAAAAAATGATTGCCAAGTAGTCTATCATATAAACATTCTGTATTCTACTCAAATGTTACCCAATTGTTGGCCAGTTTACCAATTTCTCACTAAAACACCAGAGTAACTTTGTGGGTAAAACTCTATATTGTATTTAATCATCTTAGGATATACTCCCCAAGATGATATAATTATAAATAAGCACTTCTATTTATTTTATTTCTGAGTTTAAAAGAAGCACATTTATTATGGGAAAAACTTTCAATAATTCTTATTAGGTAACAAATCAGGCCTACAGACATGTTTTGTTTGGCTTACACAATGTTTTTGTTGTGTGTGTGTATATGTATATGAGTATGTTTTCTTGAATTGCCAAAATTTTAAAAGTGAGAATTCCACTTAAGATCGGGACTACCTATTTCCCTTATACAATCAGAAGGTCTGAGAACACAGGTCTCCCCATTTCACCTCAGCAGCAATAGCCAGAGCTAAGAAGGTGGTAGCTTCCATAAATGTGTAGTCTGGTCATCTACAGTCCTCTGCCTTCCTGGACTCCATGGGCATTTGAGTCTATCTTCAGTTAGGGATGTGTTTGGATAGAAAGCATGGAAGGGCTTAGCCCCTGATAAACAACAGACTGCACCTGCAGAAAGTTGCCTCCTGGGCCTGGAATGCAAATGTTTTGCAATACAATGACTGCATGGGATAGTTATAAAGAACCATGATGACCAACCCTGTATTCACTGAGTGGCCAGAAAGCCACAGAGAACCTTTTCTGCCCTGGTGTCTGTATTGATTAAAGGAGATTAGATAGAGTTTATATCTCCTGATACCCATCCTGGATAATAAGACCATTAATTAGTCAACTAAAATCAAATAAGTCCATGGTCAATGGTGTCTCAGATAAATTTGACTGTGTCGTACTGGCCAGTAAGCAGGTCAGTCCCCACATCCCCAGATCTTTTTCACAGGCCTGAAGTTTCCTCCTCCACACATCGACAAGAGAAAGACAGACTGAAGGCATGTGGGAAGCTACTCTAACACTTTTTTCAGATCACCCATAACCTTCCAAACTGCATTCTTATGTGAAACTGGATTCCAACAAAGTGCCCAAATAAGCTGGGAAAGATCCACTTTCCCAGGGTACCATTGAACATAGAAACTCCTCCCCCCAAAACACATACGCATAGGCACACCTACATCAAGAAAAAAAAATACATATCATGTGATATCAAAGAGTTAAGAAAATACATCATTTTTTCAAATACAGAAAAAAATACCTTAATGTTTCTAAAATCAGGATGCATCTCCAATTGTGTAAGTTTAAGGTGATTGTCATTTGAGTTGATAGTGCGCTTTGTAACATAGCACCTTAGAACTGAGGAAATACTGACTCTCATTTCTTTTTAAATGCCATCATAAAGTCATCAACTGTCTTTTCTTAGTGGAGACTATCCTTTACTCTGAATCTCTATCCCTTCTAATTTTTTTTAATGTTAAAGCATATTTCTACTTAAGTGCTAATGCTAATCAATGGTTGCTTTTTAAAAATATTCTTAATGCCCTTACTAACAAAACAAAAAGCTATCATCTCATTCAGCCCAAACATTTCTTTAACTGATCTGTGAAATCAAAACATCTAGAAACCATTGAACTGCATGATCTCTGCTGTCCTTCCAGACCTAGTATTATAGGGTGTTCTTTCTATGATCTGATTTTTTTATTTGATGAGTCTTCTCAAACATTCACTTCATCTATTTCCCTCAAGAGTTTTGCTTTGTTAACCAAAGTGCTCTATTCCAGAAGGTTCACCATGATTTGCACTTTACTTACTAAGGTCATTGAATGAGGCTGCCCAGTACCTTAGAATCCTCAGGACCACATACTATCCAACAAGTCTCTTTCTGTTCCACTCATTTGTCATCTTTGCTACATGGGAATGTCCTAGTAGACTTCAAGACTTAATGGCTTTCTCCAGATCACCCGGAGATTTTGACGTCATAAATGTGTTGGTTTAGATCCCAGCTGTGCCATTTATAAAACCTATCAGCTGAGACAAATCCCTCAGTCTCATTGGTACAACTGAGAGTAACATTAGACTCTGGTTCATAAAAACACAAGAAGGATTAAATAAGCTACTGTGATCAGAATGCTTAGAAGAGTACTTGGCTCATGGTAAACTCTGAAATGTTCTGCAGAAACAAATTAGCTTCTGAGACTGTTCTGGGTAAAACTCCAAATGCCCATGACTAATGAAGCCATTGGTTATATACTTCAAAAGAACCACAGATGATCTCTTCATTTGCCTTTATCTCCTAGGAAGACTGACTGACACCACTGGTCATAGTTCTACATCTACTCAACAATCATAAATACTTGACCAAGTAGCATCTGGTGAATGTTCGACTTCAATGACCTCCTTGGAGGAAGGAGGAGAAAGCTGACCACCTTGGAAGAATGGGGAGCAGGCCATTCTTTCTTCAGCCCTAAAAGCATGTATTCATTTCTTCCTTCCATTCAATCACTCACTCAATCCTCAGACATGAAGTGAGTGCTTACCAAGTTCCAGGAGTTGTGCACAGAAAGAATTAGATACACCTACTCCCCCAAAGGAACTTCTAGCAGACTGGGGAAGAGACATCATAATCAGTGCCAACTCCTGTGAGGGGGCTTGAGTATCACATGTTCATTCAAGCTCTGACCAGTATATACTGGGGAAAAGAACAATTTCAGTAGACACTTTCACATTGACCCCTTTGAGGAAACTTGGGCATGATTTCATTTGTCAATTTTTGCTCTAAGTATCACCAAAAGCAACACAGAGCTGGTAGGAAGTCCTTCTCTCTGGGGCAGCATTAATAATGGGGTAATATGGGGCTGCCTCTGCTCAACGGTATTCATTACAACTGTGACTCTGCCAGCATGTGAACTTTTAGGGATTTATTTATTCCTCTTCTGGTCACACTGAGAGGACAAGATCATTTACCATCCTACTTGCTCTGTCATGCATTTTTTTATTTGCAGCTACAAGGCAAAGTGTGTAAATAGTTTTTTAATGATGTTTTCATGCAGTTTGCAAAGCTTGGAAAGGGAACATAAGAAAGAAGGTTGCAGAGTGACCACTTAAAGCAGAAATTACAGCAACAAGGGGCTACTGGCCAAGACTACAAGAACATGACAGCCTGGATGGAATGGCCATTAAAGGGCAATCATTTCTCTGTTCTCAAGCCAGATCCGGGCAACATGAGTTGTCTGCTTCTTTCCACATTCTTCCAGCTCAGTTTTCATTTCCAGCAGTCTCTATCAGGAGTGATTGCCAAAAATAATGTTGGAGCATCCACTTGCCTGGTGTTTCAGCTTTTGTGACAACTCCATGAGCCTTACAAATTTCATCTTACATACACTATGACCACCTTTGCTATTGCTGCTGCTGTAGGCAAAACCACTGAGCATAACAGCATAAAACAAACACACAGAGATTGCCATTTTTAAAGTCTTACAGAGAGGGCTAAGCCATATTTTTCATTTTTTGTTTTGTTTTGTTTGCAGTCCCCAGAATGTTTTAAAAAATGATGAAATGTTATATCATAGCTATTAAATTATAATATTTTAAATGCTTATATTTCACAAAATGTCATCTGATAAAGGAACATTATTTTCACATCATATGATGAATATCTTTTTTCAGTCTTGTCAGGGTAGTTCAGGGAGTACATGTGTAAACATGCGGCAACAACATCAGAGTCTAAACTTCAGGCCCTTAATGAATGTGAGACTCTCTTGGCTCCATCTGGACATTCCTTTTACCATGTCTGCCCAGCAAAGAGGAGGCAACTGCATAGAAAAAAAGTGACAGAAGACCCTGAGGCCAGCTCCTCAAGTCTGCAGGGACCTCCTAGAAGGGGAGCTCTAGGGTCTACACTACTAACTCACTTGAGACATCTGTCTATCTCCCTACTCAGAGATCTTAACTTCTTTTTGTCCCTGGAGTCTGGCCCAGAGTAAGTACTCAATGAAACTTGGAGAAGAGGGGATGGTTTTGCATTTTCTGGGACAAATCTTGCTCCAGGGATTAAAAAAGAAAGACAAGAGTTGCTGTTACTAGCATGGAGTTACACTCAAGTGACACCAAATCCCTCTCTTGATTCAACTGATTCAACTCTTTTCAGTTCATTACATTTCCCAGATTTGCAAGGGGACTCAGGGGAAGGCAGACTGTGGGTTGTTTTCTACAAGAGGAATATTTAGATTAGGAGCCCGACTCCCTCACACAGAGGGTGGCGAGCAGCAGAGAGGTTCATGAAGTCAAAATGTGGGCTATGGAAGGAGCAGCAGGCAGTGAGGCAGAGGGTGACAGAACCAGGGAGTGGCAGGTGCATGTACTGTGAGATGCTCCATCTGTGATGCTCTGGGATACTCAGAGTAGGCCACAGGCCGGCACATTTGAGATGTGGTAATTTGCAGGCATCAAGCCAAATATGTGTTGGGGCAATGATGCTCCACAGCAGACGGAGTTTGCAGAAGCAAGGTGTGAGGCTTTCAGAAATCCAAAGGAAATATTTTAGCCTCCTCGGGGCTAACATTTATCCAGCTCTTTGAGGGGCACAGGGCATCAGCCAACATCAAGATGACCTGAATCACACAATCCCTTGAGCAAAACTTCCACTTTCCCTTCTTCTCCTTCCCCAGCAGTAATCCCTTTTCTCTCCTTCTCTTCTACTTTCTTTTCCTGTCTCCCTCTTCTTACCAACTGCCTCTAAATTCAAGGATATTAGGATATGTTAGGTGGGTGGCAGATGGGCAGCTCAGAAAAGGAATTCTGCCAGTCTTCATTCCCCAGGAGGCCAGCATAGCCCCACCCTGGGGTGTGACAACCAAGGCAAACAAAGCCAGCACAAGGGGGAGGGGGAGGGAGGATCACAGTTGTCATCACTCCTAGAGACCTGTTCCTGTGTCCATCCCTGGCTTAAGGAGGCAGAGCCTCCCAGTGTAGACATCCCGTTTTCACCTTCCCTTGCTGTAGGGGTGTGATAGCTAACTTTAGGTGCCAGTTTGACTAGATTAAGGAATACCCAGGAACCTAGTAAAGCATTATTTATGATGTATCTATGAGTGTTTCCACAAGAGACTAGCACGTGAGTCTGAAAGAACTAGGTGGGGAAGATCCACCACCCTCCATGTGGGTGGGCATTGTCCAATCTACTGGGGGCCTGGAGAGAACAAAAACAGAAGAAAGGCAAACATGATGGTCTTTCTTTTAGAGCTGAGATCCACTCTTCCTCTACTATCCTAGGAGAACTTCAGGCTTCCTAGCTTTACATTAGTGACCCCGAGTTATCAGGACTTTGGCCTCAGACCGAGTTGCACCATTGTATCCTTGGTTGTGAGACCCCAGACTTGGACTGAGCCATGCCACCAGCATCCCAAGCTTTGCAAACAACCTGTTATGGGACTTCTCACCATCCACAATCATGTGAGCAAATTCCCCTCATAAATCCCTTCTGACAGCCAGGTGCAGTAGGTCACTCTTATAATTCCAGCACCTTGTGAAGCCAAGGCAAGAGGATCCCTTAAGGCCAGGAGTTTGAGACCAGCGTGGGCAGCGTAGCAAGACCTCATCTCTATAAAAATTTAAAAATTAACCAGTCATAGTGGCACACATCTGTAATCCCAGTTACCTGGGAAGGTGAGGTGGGAAGATTGCCTGAGCCCAGAAGGACAAGACTGTAGTGAGCCATGAATGCACCATCACACTCCCATGTGGGCCACAGAGTGAGACTCCAACTCAAAAAAAAAAAAACCCTCTCACATATCTCTATCCCTGCCTGTCTGTCTATCTATCTATTTATCTTTCTATCTATCCATCTACTACCTACCTATTTATCCACATATAGATACATATATCCTATTGGTTCTGTCTCTCTGAAGAACATTGACAAATAAAGGGAGCCATCTCACCCTCACAGAGAGAACCATACCCTCCAAGCATCCCACTCAACACTGCAATGACAAGGAAACCTCACACTGGTCCCTGCTCCTGCTGGAAATCCCTCAACAAGGAAATAATTGAGAAGCCAATTGCAGGCTACCTTACATCTCACAGGTACACAACTAGAAGTGTTATTATTCTTTCATGATGCATTCATTCAGCAAATGTCAAGTGGACTCCTACCATAAGCTAAATACGAGGTAGGCATGCAAAAAAAAAAAGTGTATTGAATTAATGAATGACTGAAAGAGATACCACTCATGCTTTAATTGGTTAAGAAATGTAAAAGTGTTTTGTAAATCTTATGGCATTTTTCTCCTTTGATTTCAATGGACCTTTACAACAAAACTGTAAAAGGAGTATTATTACAAATAAGAAAGCAAACAAAACTTAGAGAAATAGTTAAAAATTTCTGTCACACAATAATCTAGCTAGTGTTCAATCACTCATTTCTTTTTGAGGCAGAGCCTATGTCTGACACAGAGTAAACACTTCTGAGTTAAATATTGGCCAAGTCAATAGAATAGAACAAGGTTCACCATGCACTTTGGTCTAATCAAATGTCTGCTCAAAGACAAACCATCCCACCAAATAACTCAAGAACAAATTCCTACTGTAAAAGCCAGAGATGATACATTTGTTCCACATGATTTCTAGAACTTTCAGTACTAGGGGAAAGGCTAGCACACCCAGACCTCCTGTAGGAGTGGTTGCATGCTATGAAGCCTAATATTCATGTGCCAAGGAATTCAGAAGAAGACAGTTTCATTTCTTGGAACAGTAGACTTTCAACAGTGGTGCTAACAGTCATTATCCTAAGAAGGATATTGAAACCAGTGTAAAGCAAAAAGATATACAGGGTCATGGTAAAACAAACAGACGTCCCAGATTCCTGATAAGGAAAGTCTTGACTTATTGTCCCTGTGAACTCGTTTCTGTTCGGGATAAAAACCTCTGCCCACACCAACAATATCCTAGTGCCAGCTTTCTTACCACAAACGATCCACCTCACCCACACAGCCAAGGATTTTTCTCTAGGGCCACCATTCACCCAACTCCTCCTCCTTGGCATCACACTAAAGCTGGAGCAGAAGACAGCATTCAGCCTTTCCTGCTCTTTGCCCACATTATGGGAACTCTCTCCTCTCCTTTGCCACTTAGCAATTCCTCTAGATGGCCAGCTTTCTTCACCCACACATGAGTCAATCAAAGGACTCTGTTCTAACTTCCTCCAAGAAATTCCTTTGGTCCAGATCTCTTCTTCTCAAATAAAACCTCATACCACCTGACGTATTTCAGGAATGTTACAGCATTGTTCCAGTTATCCAGCATAATAAACCACACCAAAGTTTAGTTCAGACAATAATAATCATATGATGCGCACAGATTCTGTGAGTTGGGGATTCCAAAAGGGAACAAAGAAAAAGCTCTTCTTGTGCCAGGATGTTTGGGCCTTCAGCTAGGATGATTTCAGTGGCCAGAGGAGTCTGGAACAGCTTGGCCTAGACCAGTTGGAGCAGGAGGACTCCCCTCCATGATGGCTTTTTTATTTACACATGTGGAACCTGTGCTGGGGTGGTGGAAAGACCGACTCAGCTGAGAGACTGCTGACCACAGTGCCTACCTGTGGTCTTGCCAGTGTGGGCCCGATATCTCAGGGTAATTGGAAGTTGTGCAAGGAAACTGAGGGCTCCAAGAGCAAGTGTTTCCAGCAGCACAAGAAGAAAACTGCATGGACACTTTAAGACCTGATCCCAGAAACCACAACTTCTGCTGTACTTTATTACCCAAAGCTGTTACAGTCCACCCAGATTCAGAGGAGGGGATAAAAGTGACAAATCATTTGCAGCCATTTTTAAATAACTGTGTTCTTTACTCTGGCCACAAATCATTTAATTCTTCTCATAGGCAAAATATACTCAGCCCCCTCCCAAGACTCACTAAGAGTTTCATCCCATTCCAGCATCAGGCTCAGGTAAAAGTTTCTGAATATCATCTTCTAAACCAGGGCAAGGTACAAATGAGGCTCTCCAAGTTCAGTGCCTTGTCTATAGTTTCTCTTGGTCTGAAAATCTGTTAACAAAAAACGACTAGCTTTCTGAATCATTCCCCAATACAAGTTAGAATGGTGGAACAGGTATAAGATAATAAATGTAGACACTCCCGTCCAAAGAGAAGGGAAATCTCTGATCCATGGCAATTCTGAAATCCAACTGGGACATGTTGCCAGTTCCTTTTGAAAGGTTTATTCTTGCTCTTTGGGAGTGATTTTCCAGAGTCCTTGGTTCTGCCCTGAGTCAGTCCTCTTTTCCATTAAGACAGCCCCTGTCTGTAGCTGAGCAGTTTCTCCACCTGCCTCCTGCCCATAAACCTTGGAGAGGTCCAAAAGCTTCCTTTCATTTTGTATTGTATTGTATTTCCCATTCAGTCCAATCAGGTATAATTCATTTTAAAACTTTGTGGGTTTCTTATTATTAATTTAATATTGACTCCATTAGACAGAAATCTCTTCAAGATAAACCTTTCTTTTCCCTGGGCTCCCCATGAAACCACTGTGGGACAGAATCATTAAGATTCTTCAGGGACATCCTTAAAATCATTGGAAGATTTTTGTCTGTTTGAAAGTGTCTATGGGGCATCATCTTAAACTATTATGAGGCTTTACAAAAAAGGGGGGAGCAGAGTTTGCATTCATACCCTTGCCTTCATCTTTACCCTAGGACCACATTTTCCTGACAGTGTCCTGGATTTAATTTTTCTTCTCGGACCTTTTGATAGTTTGAGAATATTTTACTGGGTAAAGACTGTCCAGGGGCCTTTGTGTTTGCTCCAAATTCCACTCAAAATGTTTAACAGCACATTATTTAACACATCTTTCTCCACCCACATTTGATCAGAGGCAGAATGAAGAAGACAAGTGGCCCTTTCAGCACTGTACCTTATTCCACACTGTGTGTGGAATTCTTCTTTGTTGTATTGTCCCTTCCATTAAGTACATTCTCGATTTCCTTATTACTGTAGGTCACAGTACTGACCAACGTTTCATCATCAAAAACTATAACTCCCCTTTCCTTAAGCTTCCAACAACAGTCTCCTCATTTCCCTTCAAGCCCTGACAAGGTTGAAGACCCTCTCAACATTCACCTACCACCCAGGTCAAAGCCAATACCACTTATTTTAGGGTTTTTTGTTGTTGTTGTTTTTTAATGGTGGCAACTCACATCTAGGTACCACATTTTGTTCTAATTATTGTTGTGTAACAAATCACCCCAAAACTTACTGGCGTCAAACAACACTAATTTTTTTATACTTGTGGATACCGTAAGTCAGGAAGCAGGAAATAGCACAGCAGGCTGATCTTTACTGCTCTGAGTCCTTAACTGGGATGACTCAACCAACTAGAGGAGCTGAAGGTCAGAACAGCTGGTTTGGAGGATCCAGTTCCAAAAGAGCTTCCTCACTCATATGATGGAGCATGGGCTAGATGGTAGAAGGAAGGAAGGCTTGACTGGAACTGTCTCCCAGAAAACCTACTTGGGGCTTCTCCAGCATGACAGTCTCGGGGCTGTTGGACCTGTTCCATGGCAGCTCAGGATCCAAGAACAAGTGTTCCCAGCAGCCAAAGTCTGTCAAGACCTAGCATTGGAGGTCCATAACTGCACTTCCAGTTTATTCTATCACCTGAGCAGGCACACCCAGATTTGAGAAGAAGAAACATAGATACCCACCTCTCAATCAGAGAAGTGTCAGAGAATTTGCAGCCATGTTTTAAAACTTTCAGCTGCATTTAGTGCCAAATGTGCAGTCAGCAGCAAAGATGAAGAAGTTGGAATGAAAAGACTCCTTGAATAGTTTATGACAACTGAAAAGTTCATTATCGTCCATCTGAAGAAATATGGGCCCAAATCCAAGGACTCTAACAAGCAGAAATAAATCTTCATCCCACAGAGGCAGAAATCAAAGGGAAGGATTAAGACAAAAAAAGCTCAAAGGAAAGATAGATTTTCCAAAAATTTAAGACTACCTTTTGTTAAAAGATGTGCAGCCCACAGAAAGAGAGAGGAAAGGGAGGGTGAAGGAGAAACGGAGGGCAGGAGGGAAGAAGAGAGAGAGTCATACAATTATGCAAATACCATTAGTTTTCTCCTTTAAAAAGAAAAAAATCACCACAAAGTCTGTGTGGTATATTTGGGTGTGTGGTTCTATGTTAATAAGATTTTATCCCATAATCCTAGAGGAACAAATCTTTTAAAATTTCTAAGATTTAAGTGATTAACTGAGAGCAATAAGAATCTTCCTATCAGGAAGGGTGATCTTCTCAGGTATCTCTTGGGGATCCTCTCAGGTGCCTGACATCTGCCATACAAGTCCTGCACTGGGAGTTGGGGACCTGGGTCCTAATCCTGACAGCATCTTGATGTAGCAGAGAACACTGGAGCTCAGAAAGAGGAAGTGAATTGCCTAAGGTGATCCCAGGAGTCAGAGTTTCTCAAACCAAGGACCCATGGAACCCAATATTCCATGAGTACGTAGTGGTATTCTATTAAAATAAAAAGTCAGTCTTCCAGATCATATAAGATTAAGTTAATGTATGGTATTTTCTCAGTTAATAAACTTTTTCCCGTCAATGTTTCTTAAGCCATGAGTACATTTTACTACTTTACTCAAGACATCTGATTTACTAGGCTCAATGTGTCACAAAATTATATATTTCACCACGTTCCAAAGAATACCACAAATTCTAGAGATTTCATTGCTGGACCAAGTTTAAGAACAATCTCAGAACTGACTTTGTACATTTGGGAGTAAGATGTACTCTCATTCATTTATTATTCCAAATGTGTGATCTGGAACAACATCTCACACACTGGCACTGGCAAGGGAATCATCAGTGGAAAAGGTACCTCATGTGAATGCGGGGAACTAGCCAGGGTAACCTCTCAAGGAGTATTTAGATACTTTACTCAGAAAAAAGAAATGGAAATAAAAAACTACTAAGAAATTAATGATAAATATTTTGGATGGGAGAATTTCAGAGATTTTTTTGTCTCCCTTTTGATTTACCTGTGTTTCCTCATTTTTCTGCAATGAACATGTATTTTACATTGTTCACAGATGGAAAAAAATAATCTGAGCCGGGCTCGGTGGCTCAGCCTGTAATCCCGCGCCTTTGGGAGGCTGAGGTGAGTGGATTGCTTGAGCCCGCGGGTTCGAGACCCGCCTGGGCAGCGAGACCTCATCTCTACAATAAATCAAAAAAAAAAAATAATAATCCGGGCATGGTAGCGCATGCCTGTAGTTCCAGCTACTTGGAAGGCTGAGGCGGAAGGATCGCCGGAGCCCAGCAGGTCGAGGCTGCGGTGGCCGGGAGCGGCCACTGCACTCCAGTCTGGGCGACAGAGTGAGACTCCAACTCAAAAAAAAAAAATAATAATCTGATTAATAGGTTTCAGAAAAATAACCAGATTAATAGTTCCCTGGCCTTTTTTTGAAAAGTTTTTATAGCCCCAAAGGAAATGGAGATAGGACAAACATGAGTAGTAGTAGTAGGCAGGCTGCTGTTGGGTACACATTAAGAACCCAGGCCCTCAGGAGAGGTGTACTGTGTGCTGTATGATCAGAAGAACAAAACTCTCCAGACACCACCTGCTAGGTCTTTTGTGGTTTTTGATTCCCGTGTCCTTTAAACATTAAACTGCCTTTGTGGCAAGACTCATATACTGATATACTGTCTTGCTCTGGCTTCACTGGAATAACTCCTCAAGATTGCAGGGATTTAAATGTGCTGAAGAAGCAGATCTAGAGATGTATCAAGCACTAGCCCACTCCACCATATCCACCATATCTTCAGCTAAAATAGCTATACTGTATTCCCAGACTCTGCTAGCTGACTTAATCTCCACATCAAGATTGTCAATATGTTGCTTTCTGACCAAAAATATTAAAATCATTTTTACTCTGGTCAAAAAATCTCCAAATTGCAGGCTACTGATATGCTTGGTTCATGGCTGATGCAAAAATCGGGCCCACCCAGGGTATCAGTATACATAAATTCTTTGCTTCCTGACTGTGAAGTCTAGGACATATTACATTTTTAGTCCTAGGACTTGAGTTTGAGTTGTGACTGTTATTTACTGGATGTTGGTTCTTAGGTAAATCAGTAAGCTATTCAACTTCCTCCTCGTGAAATGGGAAATTATAACAGTCTCAACTTCACAAGTAAATGAGTACTATGAACTCATTGGCCCAAAGACCAAGAAAACCTTAAATGTACTCTGAGACGTATTTCAAACCTTTCATAAGGTCCATTTCATAAGACCCAAACACCTGCCCCAACGTAGTATCAAATATATTAAATTATAGCTATATGCCATAATAAATATAAAATTTACATGTGAATATATAAACAAGGGTTCATCATAAAAATATTTTGAAGCAGATTTTTATAATTTTGCCTTTCAAATTTGAGTACCAGTCATTTATAATTGACTACGGTTTCCTAACAATTATCATGTATATTCAGGAATTCGTGTGAAGTGAAAAAAATCTAGCCTACAAATTGTTTTCAAATGTAATGAAATTTTTATGGATATGAAATTTAATAATGAATAGAGTTGGCATGTTCGTTTGGTAGACAATTTTGGTTTTGCAATTATCTGTTCCTATTTTTTAGCCAACGTAATTTTTCAAAGCTTAAATATTTCTGTCAGTCCCAGAAAAGCTTTTGAGCCCCAGACACTGTGCCTAGAGTATCTGACAGATAAGCTTCTAGATGCCCTAGAATGCCCCCAGGGGTGTGGCAGAACAGTGTCCACCAGGGATGTTGATTAAAATGCAGATACTCAGGCCTTGCCCTATATCTAGTGAACTAGAATTTCTGGCGGTGCTTCCCAGGCATCTGTATTTTTAACAAGTTCTCCAGGAGATTGTTTTCATACCAACTTTTAGGAACCCACTATCTGGAGCTTTTGTAGAGGGAAAGTTGAAAGAAGTCAATGGGAATCTTGACTACCAATTTCCCCTCACATAACAACCCCTTTGTGGCACTAAGAAAGTAGAGAAACCTGCAAGGTAAGGAAAAATGAAGGAGCATGTGTGCCTTAATGCAAACAATTTCATTTTTATAGAAATAGCATAAGCGATCTGCATGCTGCATTCAGCTCCCAGATGTTGAGTAAGTTCCTTTTTTCAACTGGGGATGAATAATTTATAATTTCATTGTGTTAAATTCAAAATAATAAGCCTGTCTTTTGAAGCAGTGCCGAAGTCCACGCTTTGAGGACATACTCATAAATCCTTAAGCACTTTTCTTACTAGTTGAAAAAATTTATGAAGTGGCTTTTGAGAAACACTGAGCTGGAGTTCTACAAAAGTGTGATCTGAAGAGCACCTGCAACAGAATTACCCAGAACTTGTTAAAATGCAGATTCCCGGGTGCTACCACCAACTAAATAAACCAAAATGTGAGCAGGTGGGGTCTAGAAAGCTGTGATTTCAGTAAAGAGTCCAGATGACTTTTGTACAGCCAAGTTTGAGAATTGCTGCTTCTGAACTGACTGACAGCTTTGTCTTTTGGACCTGGACTTAAGCTGACCACCAGAGGCTGATTTCCACTAGGAATTATTTCTGTCTTCTAGGTAAAGCTGTGGCCTCCACCAAGAAGTCAAACCTATTCCCAGGGTCGTGAGCACAACTGCAAAATAAATGGCCATCTTTGTCCCTTCCCAGAAAACACTGAAGGTATAGAAACTGTCCGTGAATTCCCGAAAGAATGGAAAAAATGCCCAGGTGTAATCTGGGGCATCCCATCTTGTTCCTAGGATTCATTTTCCAGGTCATTCTAAACACAGAGGCCACCTTGTAGTATCTGGTACACGCAGATGCTGCCTGGGAGGGAGAAAGGAAGCATTATCCCTCAGCCTTATTTTTTTTTTAATTTTTTATTCTAAAGATGTGGGGTACAATTCAGGGTTAAGTATACTACTTTTCATTATGCAGGCACCCTTGTTGATGAGGTGTGCCTCCCTCTCCTCCAGCAGAATCCCACTGTTGCCAATCTTGCCCCCGGCAATTTCCCACTACTGACAATCCTTATCTTATAGTATTTTGATATTTCTTCAAGGTCCACTTATGAGTGAGAACAGTTCTTTGTTTCTGTGATAGATCACTCAGTATTATACACTCTAAGTCCATCCAAGTTGCTGTGAAGTTCATAATTTTGTCCTTCTTTATGGCTGTGTAATATTCCAACATGTATATGTTCCACATTTTTTTTATCCAGTCCTCTTTTAATGGGCAGCACAATTGGCTCCATGTTTTTACTATTATGAACAATGCTGCAATAAACATGTGTGTGCAAGTATCTTTCTCATAGAGTGGTTTGAGTTCCTCCAGGTATATTCCCAGTAGAGGGATTGTGGGGTCATACGGAAGGTCGATTTTTAGACCTTTAAGGAATCCATGCATTGGTTTGCTTTGGACAGCCTAGATTCTGGTCCCAATTGAGTCAGCCTTACCTCATTTGTCTGGGTCACCCGAAATAAGTGAAGCAATTTTCACTTCATTGGTGAGACAGTGACTCCTCAAGTATGACTGGCCACAAAACTACCCTGAGGGCTTATCCCCTCCCAGGAGGTAGCTTAATGGACCCAGAGAGGTGACTTATTTTTAAAGATTAGTTGCCACGTTTGTCAGGTCGGTACCATGAGAGCAAAGGCAGTTGGTTCTTGCAGGAAGAATATTTTATTGCACAGTCCAGATAGTATTCTTTGGGCCCATTAGAACTGCTTTCACTCCTAATGGTTACATTCTTTGGCACAGGGATGTAGATGGAGCGGAAGAGGTCTAGAAAGAGAAGAGAGAAGAGCCAGACCAACACTGTGTCATCAGGAACGATAATGAAGTATCTCTGTTTACAGATCATTTGTTGGAGCTGAATTATGATTAAAATAGAGACAACGGCACTTCTTTCCTTCCCAAAGAGGAAGGAAATCAAAGAGGTCTTTAGAATGAGCCTGCCTCTCCACAAACCTATTTGAACATACAAAAAACTGAGCACTCCATACTGCAGCCAGGAAAGCCAGTGAGACCCAGTCTGCCAGTCAGTGACAAACAGCCAAGCACCCTCCCAACCGAAAGATCCGGCTGGCAAACTCAGATGTCTATAGAAATGCCCACAGAAGTCAGACAGACAGAGATACTCTTCACTTTCACCCTGAAAAATGCTCACCCCTTCTCCTCACTATATTTCAGTTTCTCACTTTAGAGACATGAATACAGAGAAATATTTCTGTATAATAATAATAATATTGTCAGCATAATGGTAAAGAGTCATGGCCTCTTGCCTCAGGGTTGAGGAGGGCGCCAAGGGTAGGGCCAGAGCAAGGAGGAGAAGTGTATGAGAAAAGAGATCCACTCCTCCTAGGTGATTGTTAGCATACTCAAATGTGAACTGGACTTTGCCAGATCTTCTCAGTTTGCAAAAGAAGATAAATCTTCAGATTTGCAAGTGAACACTCCTAATTTTTTTTTTCAATATTGTTTATTATGGTTTTTTGGGGTACAGTTAAGGGTTAGGTGTACAAGTATGTTTCATTCAGGCACCCTATTGATAAGAGGTGTTTCCCCATCCCCAGACAGATATTTGCTACTGTTAACCCCATCTCCCTCCCCCTCCCATAGTTTCCCAGTACCGTCAGTCATTTTCTTATAGTATTACATTGGATGTTCAAGGTCCATTGTACGAGTGAGAACATGTGGTACTCGGATCTTTGTTTCTGTGAGAGGTCACTCAGTATTATAGACTCTAGATCCATCCAGGTTGCTGCAAAATTCATGATTTTGTTCTTTTTTATGGCTGCATAGTATTCCATCGTGTATATGTACCACATTTTTTTAATCCAGTCCTCTTTTGATGGGCAGCATGGTTGTTTCCAGGTTCTTGCTATTGTGAACAGCGCTGCGATAAACATACGTGTGCAGGTATCTTTTTTATAGAGTGATTTGAGTTACTCAGGGTATATTCCCAGTAGGGGAATTGCGGGGTCATATGGGAGGTTGATATTTAGAGCTTTTAGGA
>NW_007245715.1:63198-95733 GCF_000164805.1 Carlito syrichta
CATTTCAGGGTTAGGTATATAAACATTGATCATGCAGGTACCCTTGTTGATGAGGTATGCCCCTCCCTCCCCAGTTTCCCTCAACTGCCAATCCCACCCCCTCACCCCACAGTTTTCCACTACTGCCAATTGCTTTCTTATAGCATTATAATTGTTCAAGGTCCGTTTATGAGTGAGAACATATGGAACTCTGTTCTTTGTTTCTGTGATAAATCACTGAGTATGATCAACTCCAAATCCATCCAAGCTGTTGCAAAGTCCATATATTTCTCCTTCTTTATGGCTGCATAATATTCCATTGTGTTTATTTACCACATTTTTTTATCCAGTTCAGCTTCAATGCATAACATGGCTGGTTCCATGTTTTCGCTATTGTCAGCAAAACATACGTGTGCTGGCATCCTTTTTGTAGAATGATCTGAGTTCTTCCGGGTATATTCCCAGTAGGGAAATTGCTGGGTTATGGAAGGTCAATTTCTAGTTCTTTCAGAAATCACCACACTGTCTTCCCAAGAGGTTGTACTAGTTTGCATTCCCACCAGCAGTGTAGAAGCGCTCCTTTTTCTCCACATCCTTGCCAGCATCTGTTGTTGTTTGTTTTATTAATGAGAGCCATTCTTACAGGGGTTAGATGGTATCTCAATGTGGTTTTGATTTGCATTTCTCTGATGATGAGTGAGACTGAGCACTTTTTTATGTGTCTGTTGGTTGCCCGTATATCTTCTTTTGAGAAGTGTCTATTCATGTCTTTTGCCCACTTTTTAAAGGGGCTGTTTTTTGGTGCGTTTTTTTTTTTCCTTTCAGCACCTTTGAGTTCCTTGTAGATCCTAGATGTTAGGCCTTTGTCAGGTAAACAGTTGGCAAATATTTTTTCCCATTCTGTGGACTGTCTCCATGCTCTCTTGATGGTTTCTTTTGATTTGCAGAAGCTCGTAAATTTGATGAGGTCTCATTTGTCTATCTTATTTCTTAAGGGATTGGCCTTTAGGGTTCTGAATAGGAATTGGTTGCCAGTTCCAATTTACATTAGGGTGTCTCCTGCTTTTTCCAAGATTCTTATAGTTTGGGTTTTTACGTTTAGATCTTTGATCCATTTAGAGTTAATATTTGTGTATGGTGATAAGTAGGGATCCTGTTTCAATCTTCTGCATGTGGTCTGTCAGTTTTCCCAGCACTATTTACTGAATAGGTTCTCCTCTCCCCAATGGTTGTTGTTGGAGACTTTGTCAAAGATGAGTTGGTTGAGGAATTGAGGCTTTGCTTCCGGAATCTCTGTCCTGTTCTATTGGTCTATGTGCCTGTTCTTGTACAAATACCAGGCTCTTTTGATTATTGTAGCCTTATAGTAAAGTTTGACATCTGGAAGTGTGATACTTCCTGCTTTGTTTCTTTCACTAAGGATCGTTTTGACTATTCGTGATCGTTTATGCTTCCATATGAATTTCTGTATTGTCATTTCCAGGTCTGAGAAGAATGATGCTGGTAGCTTAATGAGTATTGTGTTAAATCTGTAGATTGCCTTTGGTAAGATAGAGATCTTAACAATGTTGATTCTTCCTATCCATGAGCATGGAATATTTTTCCATTTGTTTGTGTCTTCTTGGATTTGTTTGAGCAGTGTTTTGTAGTTATCATTGTAAAGGATTTCTCTGGTTAAGAAAATGCTGAGGTATTTCATTTTTTTGGTGGCTACTGTGAATGGGATTGTGCTTTTTATTTGGGTCTCTGCTTGCCTGTTGTTGGTGTATAGGAATGCAACTGTCTTTTGCACATTTATTTTGTACACTGAGACTTTGTCAAAGTCCTTTATCAGTACAAGCAGGTTTTTGACAGATTCTCTTAGATTTTCAAGGTATAGGATCATATCATCAGCAAAGAAGGATAATTTGACTTCTTCTTTTCCTATTTGAATACCCCTGATTTCCTTCTCTTTTCTAATTCCCTAGCTAGGACTTCCAGCACAATATTGAACAAGAGGGGTGAGAGTGGGCAGACTTATCTTGTTCCAGTTTTCAGGGGAAATTATTCTAGTTTCTGTCCATTTAGCAATATATTAGCTGTGGGTTTGTCGTAGATGGCACTTACTATTTTGAGGTATGCTCCTTCTATACCTAGGTGTTTGAGGGTTCTTATCAAGAAGAGATGTTGGATTTTATCAAAGTTTTTTTCTGCATCTAGTGATATAATCATGTGATTCTTGCTTTTACATCTGTTGATGTATTTGTTTACATTTATGCTCTTGAGGATGTTGAACCAGCCCTGCATCCTGGGCCTGAAGCCTATTTTGTCATGGTGGATGATTTTTGAGATGTGTTTTTGGATCCGATTCACTAGAATCTTGTTGAGAGTTTTTGCATCTATGTTCATAAGGAATATTGGCCTGTAGTTCTCTTTTTTTGTTAGATCTTTACCCAGTTTGGGTACAGTTTAATGTTAGCTTTGTAAAATGATTTGAGGAGAATTCCATCTTTCTCAATTGCCTGGAATACTTTCAATAGAATTGGTATCAGCTCCTCCTTGTACGTTTTGTAGAATTCTGCTGGAAAGCCATCCGGTCCAGGGCTTTTTTTCTGTAGGTAGTTTTCTTATGACAGAGTCAATTTTCTGGGTTGTTATTGGTCTATTTAGTCTCTCAGTATCTTCTTGTTTTAACCTGGGGAGGTTGTGTGATGCCAGAAATTCCTTCATTTCATTTAAGTTATCAAGTCTATATCCATATAGGTGTACATAGTAATCTCTGATAATCTTTGGTATTTCTTTGGGGTCAGTTGTGATTTGATCTTTTGTATTTCTGACTGTGTTTATTTGGGCTTTTTATCTCTTTTTCTTGGTCATTCTGGGTAGGAGCCCATCAATCTTGCTAATTCTTTCAAAGAACCAACTTTTTGCTTTGTTGATGCTTTCTATAATATTTTGGTCTTCTATGTCCCATATTTGGGCTCTTATTTTTGTGATTTGGATTCTTCTGCTAAAGTTGGGGTTTTAGTGGTCTTCTCTTTCCAGCTTCCTCAGGTGATTTGTTAGACTCTCCACTTGTGACCTTTCCATTTTTTTGATGTGTGTTCATGGAGATATAAATTCCCCTCTGAGAACTAATTTCATGGCATCCCAGAGGTTTTGGTAAGATGTTTCTTCATTTTCATTTGTTTCCAGGAATCTTTCAATTTCCTCTTTGATTTCAGTGTTGACCCAGTCATTGTTCAGCATCATGCTGTTTAGTGTCCATGTCTTTGTGGTCTTTGGGGAAATGTTGTTGGTTTTGATATTTATTTTTATTCCACTGTGATCTGAGAATGTGCATGGCAAGATTTCAACCTTAAGAAATTTGTTTATACTTGATTTATGGCCAAGAATGTGATTGATCTTGGAGTATGTTCCATGTGGTGATGAGTAGAATGTATATTCTGTGGTTGTTGAGTGGAATAATCTGTAGGTATCTACTAAGTCCATGTGGTCAAGTGTCAAGTTAACGTTCTGGATATCTTTGCTGATTTTTTGCCTCAATAATCTATCTGGGGCTGTCAGTGGGATATTCAAGTCCCTGCTATAATAGTGTTAGAGTCAATATCTTTTTTTATTTTATTGAGTAGTTGCTTTATAAATGCTGCCACTCCTGTGTTGGATGTGTATATGTTTAGGATAGATATTTCTTGTGATGGATGAACATTTTTTCATTATGTAATGTCCTTTTGCATCTTTTTAAATTTTTGATAGCTTAAAGGTTGTTTTGTCTGAATTAAGATTGTGACTCCTGCCTTCTTTTGTGATCCATTTGCCTGGAAACTAATTTCCATCCTTTATCTTTGAGTCTGGGTGCTTCCCTTATAGTGCAATGAGTCTCCTGGATGCAGCAAATAATGGAGTCATGGTTTCTTATCCACTCCACCGTTCTGTGTCTTTTCAGTGGTTCATTTAGTCCATTCACATTCAGGCTAATTATTGAAATGTGGGGGTTTATCCCTGTCATGGGGCTCTTATAGAGTTGTTGTTGCTCCTATTTGTTTTGTTGTCTTTCCTTTGGTTTTTTAGTTGATTCATGTGTGTTTTCCATCTTTTTCCTGTACTCTTATGAAGAACATTGCCATTCTTTTCTCCTTTTCTTCTGTGTTTATTACTTTCTCTAGTGTTTCTTGTAAAGGTGGTCTTTAGGCAGCATAGTTCTTAGGGATTGGATGTCTGGGAAAGATTTTAATTCTCCCTCACTGATGAATTTTAGCTTAGCTGAGTTGGTTATTCTTGGTTGAAATTGTTTATCTTTGAGAACTTTGAAGATTGGGCTCCAAGCTCTCCTAGCCTGAAGTGTTTCTGTAGACAAATCTGCTGCTATTCTAATTGGTCTTCCCTGGTAGGTAGTCTGACCTTTTTCTCTTGCTGCCTTTAGGATTTTTTCTTTTATACCTACTTTGTTTAGGTGAATTATTATGTGTCTGGGAGTTGATCTTCTCATTTGTTGTCTTGCAGGGGTTCTCTGAATCTCTTGTGTTTGAATTTTTGCATCACTGATTAAATGAGTTAAGTTTTCTTGAATAATTTCATGGAATGTTTGTTCCAGGATGATCTCTGTCCTCTTTCTGCCTCAGGAAGTCCAATTACTCTTAGGTTCGTTCTCTTGAAGTGATTGAAGTGATCAATCATCTCTTGAAGGTTTAGTTCTGTCTTTTAAAGCTTCTTTTCTATGATATTGACAGTTTGGGTTAGTTCTGTATTTTGGTCTTCAAGCTCTGAGATTCTTTCTTCTGCTTGACTAATTCTGCTTTTCATGCTTATTAATTTGTTATTTATTTCAATCACAGTATTCTTTACTGCTGTTATTTCAGTTATCAGCTCCTTCTTATTTTCCTCTTGTCTCTCCTCAGTTCTTTTTATTCTCTTTATTAATGTCTTGATGTCTGGGTTTGTCATATGTGACCAGTCATTCTGGGGGCTCTTCATTATTTGCATTCTGAAGTCTGTTTTCTCAGTGTCTGACCTCCCAGGGGTCTGTGTGAGGCTTGTGTTCTTCTTTTGATTTTCTTCATTTGTGTAGATTTTTCTCCCCCGCTTTTTCCTCCCCCTCCCCCGCATCTTCTTTAATTCTGTTGTTCAAGGGTGTGAAGGGGTTGCTTTTATTTCTGTTTGTTGAAACTCCATTCATTATGTATATCCTTTGGCTTTGTTCAATTCTGGAGCTGAACTGTAGGTTGGGGGCAATGCTTTTTGCAGTTTTGAGATTTAATTGAGGGGAGAGCTGTGATTCAAAATCTGTCTGCAGATCCCAGTATCTAGCGACAGGTGTATGGATAATCTGGAACCCACTTCCCACTGCCTTGCAATCTGTCCATGTAGTAGGGTTATAGGTTAGTACCTTGGATCTCAAACTGGGGGATGGGCTGTGCTAAGTGTAGCTGGTCTCACGGCTCCAGCTGATCTCTTTTTCTTCTACAGCCTTGCCAAGCTGGGGAAGGTGGAATGCAAGATTGCCAGGCAGTGCAGGCCAGCGTAGCACTGGGCTACTCACACTGGGCTGGATGGAACAGTGTAGCAGGCGAGGGACCCCGGAACCCCACAGGGTTGAGAGCTGAGGGCCACCCAGGATAGAAGGGCTCTATTTTAATTTTTAAACACTGTACTTAATATAAGCACAACCATTCCAAACCTCGGGGACTAAAGGAACAATGTCCATGTCTAGCTCTCTCAGGATTCACTGGTGGACTAAGGACTCAGTTGAGTTGAACCTTCTGATGGCATCAGAAATCCATACTCAAACAGTTAATGTGGCCAATTCCCCAGCCTCCTACATCAGATCCCATAAGTAAGACTTCCTGAATCCCTTTCACCTCCAGCCAGTTGAGCTATACTATTCAGAACAATGCCCGAATAGTCTGTCCTTCCTTCTTCCTTCTCTTAGTGAAATCCTAATCACTCTTTAAGATACAACTCAAATGTCATCTCCTCTGAGATACCTTGACCAATGATTTTGGTTGCACCTGACTCCCCCTACCCTCCCTTCTTTGTGTTCTACAACAGTCCAGATAGGTCTACCAACTGCAGAGCAAGGTGAGAGATGCTACAACATATTAGGAAAACTGTGAGGGCTAGGATAGAAGATCAGGGTGGTGATCACTGTTCCTGAGCTAATGTCATGGGCCTGGTGTACCATTGTCTCATTTGTATGTCATATGCTGTGAGGTAGGTAGACTTTACTCAAGGTCAAAAGGCTCAAGGAGCCAGTGCCACTGGCAGTAATTAGGCTTCATTCAAGTTGCTTAGATAGCAGTATCCTTCCTGGCCTCTTTATTTCATTACTCAAAAGTAGAAACATCAAGCCGGAAAAATACTGAAGATAACTTTGCCTAAGTTGTGTTTTTGCTTGTTTCTTTTCAAGGAATATCTGTAACAATGCAGTATTATAAATTGCTGCTCATCTCATCCTCCTGCCTCTTTCATGTGACCAAATAGTCCCTTCTTCCAAGAACCCTTTATAGACTGATCATCTTCTTCTTTGTTTTGCAATCTCTTTGTTTATATGTGAAAAGTTGAAGTTCATTAACTGTTTGGTTACTTTGGGTGCCCCTCTGGGGTATCCCAGGCAATATGGCCATGGTGTCATAAGAAGGAATAATATAGAAAGTAAATACAGCTAAAAGAGATGGAAATCATTCAGGGACTTAAGTGCCCTCGGAAGATAACTCCACAAGAGCTGACACCTTGTTTTATTCACACTACATGTGGGTGTCTGGAATAATGCTTGGCACATAGTAGGTCCTCACTCAGTATTTGTTGTGTGGACAATCTCAATCACAACCTGCCCCTAAACAAATGAATTCCAAGTAAAGTGAGTAAGCTTGCTCTGCAAATACAGTTTGAGGACAAGACCCTAGCACCTAACACCATTCTCACTTCCACTCAGAGCACTTCCTCTCCTATAAAGATATTCCAGAGCTTCCAGAGAATCACACTCACATGGCTACACCTACCCCAGGTTCTTCTGACCCTCTTAAAGCTTCCCACTCTCAAGCTGGGCAGCCAGTGAGAACTGAGTAATCGAAGGTTTCTGAAATGTCTGGGCTATTGGTATCCTATAGCTAGAAGTTGTTTCCTGGGCCTGTTGGTCCGCTTTTTCATCTCACCTATCAAAAGATACACACTCACAAGCTAACGAGCCTTGTATCAACACAGCCCAGATTCTATTGAGCAACATTAGGCAAGATGAAATATAAAACCAAGGGTACATGCTACCTCTGGACACACATGGATTCCCAAGAGTTCAACATTTAGAGAACATTTTAGACCTAAAACTTTTTTAAAAAAATATTGGTATAGACAAAAAATTAAGTATTTGGGGTGGCTAGACACTTGTGATTGGTTATCTTTCATACCTTCCAAAGTTCTGTAACCAAGATTCTAGAGTCCATACATGGGGAAGGGCCTTGTTCTAGTTTCCCTGATAAGACAATGACAAAGTCAAGACCAAAAGTCACTGGTAAAGCAGAGGTTAAATTGGCTTTTAAATTAAACCTTACTGCATCAGGAAGCAGTCTTCCCACAGGACAAAACTGGTCAAGAGGAAAGAAGTCTTACTATAATTTTCCTTTACACAGTCTACCACATACACTACTATGCTCAATCTAAGTTGCAAGACTCCAGAAAGCAGGGACCACATTGTATTTGTTGCTGTATCCCCAGGGCCCCACTCACTGTCTGTATACAGTAGGCACTCAATAAGTGAGTCTGCATGAACCAAGGAAAGAAACTATCTGAGGGCCCACTAAGTGTCAGATACCAAGCAACATGATTTACATGTTATTTCACCCAATCCTTGAATCACCATTCGGATGTGCATCAACTACCTTTTCCAGATGAGAAAACACAGATTTTTTGGAATCAATAAATGGACTTAAACTCAGATCTTAGTGACAACAAAGACGATGATTCTTCCAAATATTCACTGCTATTTTAAAATGTTCTGATTTCACAGGGTATTGCATCCTGCAAGGTACCCCTAACTCCAAAAGCATTTGGGGCACTGTATAATTTGGAATGTTAACTAATTAGAAGTCATGGTGGTTCATCAAAATGCAAGGGCACCTGGACCAAGGAATGATGGAGAGAGTGTTTCGGCGGTTCTGGTGTAGGTGATGAATGAGTGGCTAACCCAGCAGTGCCCAAGGTGGCAGAGAGATTTCACACACACTTGCACTTTGAATAAGGATCCTAGCACAATACTGGATGCCCCCTCCACGTGAATTATGGCTCAGGCGAGAAACACAACAAAGCAATTTGCCTCTGTAACTAATTCCTCTTGTCTGTAGCGCTGAAGGAGCAATACTTTAGCTGCCAGTGAGTTGGATAATTGGAAATAAGGGCAACTCTCTAAGCAAGCTGAGGAAGGCTGGTTTTTATCAACCTTGGAGCTATTTTTTATAATCAGTGTCTATGTGCAAAAGATAAGATAAATAAATACAGAAGAGAAAATAAGTAAGCCTTCCTCATATACCAGCATAGGAAAAATCCCCTTTTTAAAAATACTACCTTGAAACTTTATTAAATAATAGTGAAACTTGACTTTGGGGCTTGAAAAAAGAATCTTGGAGGCAGGTTATTGAACTAACATTTCTACACAGTAAGCAAAATTTTGCCAGAACCAGTGTTTTTTCCAATATAGACAGGCAACAAGGACAGGACTTTCCTGTGAGGATGTTTGTCTTCTGATTGCTAAGCAAGACTCACGCTCTTCTTTGCTTTTGCAGTAAACTCTTGCTAACTAGAAATACTGGCAGACTTGTGCACCTAGAGATTCAAAAGATCATGTACACACACACACACACACACACACACACACACACACACATCTTTGCTGAACTCAGTCTCCCTTCTCCACATGTTATACTGTACTTATGCCATTTCAATCAACTCATACTCTTAACCAAGAAAACATCCAAACTATGGTTCAGAAAGTATGACAGAACCCTAAAATAAGACTCTGCATTTATACTCAAGGCAATTTTATCATTCCCTATCTCACCAACTCATTTCTGATTTCTGTGGCAAAAGATTTTTAAGTCTGAGAGCTACTGGAAAATTTACAGCCTGGAGTCTTCCCTTGGGCAAATGAAAAAAAAAAAAAACAGTCCTTTTTCCTATTAGATATTTTACAAGTAGCACAATAATTCCGGAATAACATTTGGTGTTGAATATGATATAGTGAGAAAGATGGAGAATATTCCATTCACCAAATATTTTTTAGGTGAACACTGCATTTTTTCTGGAGAAAAATGAAACTGTTGAGGGTGAAGGGTTATACTCCAAAAGCAAGTTTAAGACACAAAGAAGATCAGGAAATTACTCTGCAAAAAAAAAGAATGAAAAATTTGCAAAATACCAGCATAATTTTTCACAGAACTAGAAAAAATAATCCTAAAGTTTACATGGAACCAAAAGAGAACCCAAATGGACATTGCAATCCTAAATAAAAAGAACAAGTATGAAGTCACACTGCCTGACTTCAAATTATAATATAAGGTTATAGGAACTAAAACAGTGTAGTACTGCTACAAAAATAGATCAATGGAACACAATAGAGAACCCAGAAATAAGTTGCATACCTACAACCAACTCATCTTCAACAAAGCCATCAAAAAAATGAGGAAAGGATATAATATTCAATAAATGGTGCTGGGGAAACATATAGAAGAATAAAACTGGATCCTTACCTCTTACCACATATAAAAATTTAACTTAAGATGAATTAAAAACTTAAATGTAAGACCTGAAACCATAACCATAAAGAATCTAGAAGAAAACCTAGGAAAAACTCTTCTGAGCATTGGCTTAGGCAAAATGATTTATGACAAAGACCCCAAAAGCAACTGCAACAAAACAAAAAAATAGATGAATGGGACTTAATTAAACTAAAAAATATTCTGCACAGCAAAAGAAATTATAAGCAAAGAGAACAGACTATGGAATGGGAGAAAATATTTGCAAATTATGCCTCAGACAAAGGACTACAATCCAGAATCTATAAGGAACTCAAACAATTCAACATAAAAAAAAAAAACTGCATCAAAAAGTGGACAAAGGACACATACAGACACTTCTCAAAAGAAGACACACAAAGGCCAACAAACATATGAAAAATGTGCTCGATATCACTAACCATCAGAGAAATACAAATTAAAACCACAATGAGATATCATCTTATACTCATCAGAATGGGGATCATAAAAAGCCAAAGAACAACAGATGCTGACGTGGGTGCAGACAAAAGGGACCACTCTACATTGTTGGAAGGAATGTAAGCTAGTTCAACCCCTGTGGAACAGTATGGAGATTTCTCAAATAATTAAAAACAGAACTACCATTCGACCCAGTAACCCCATTACTTGGTATCTACCCAAAGGAAAAAAAAATCATGACATAAAAAAGATACCTGCACTCATTTGTTCATTACAGCACTATTCACAATCGCAAAATTATGGAACCAACCTAAATACCCAACATTTGGCCGGATAAAGAAAAAAATGGTACATGTCACAATGGAATACTATGTAGCCATGAAAAAGGATAAAACCATGTCCTTTGCAGCAACACGAATGGAGTTGAAAAACATCATCTTAAGTGAACTCACTTCAAAACAGAAAAACAAACACTACACGTTCTCACATATATGTGGGAGCTAAATAGACATGAAGATGAAAATAATAGATATTGGAGACACTAAAAAGGGGGAAAAGGAGGTACAAGGGTTCAGAAGCTAACTTTTATGTACAGTATTCAATATTTGAGGAACGGGGCCACCTGAAACCCAGCCCCCACCAGTACACAATATGCCCATGTAAAACCAGCATGCACTTGTACCCCTTGAATCTAAAATTTTAAAATTAAATTTAAAAAAAGAAAAAGAGCTGGGCTCGGTGGCTCAGCCTGTAATCCCGCGCCTTTGGGAGGCTGAGATGAGTGGATTGCCTGAGCCCCCTGTTTCGAGACCCGCCTGGGCAGCGAGACCTCACCTCTACAATAAATCAAAAAATCAGCCAGGCAAGGTAGCACATGCCTATAATTCCAGCTACTTGAAAGGCTGAGGCAGAAGGATCGCCGGAGCCCAGCAGGTCGAGGCTGCGGTGGCCGGGAGTGGCCACTGCACTCCAGTCTGGGCGACAGAGTGAGACTCCAACTCAAAAAAAAAAGAAAAAGAAAAAGAAATTTGTACTTCCTGGAGGAAACCCTGAAGAGGGAGAGAGAAGAGAAGTTGAGTCTTCTTGGTAGAAAGAAAAGAGGAAACAAAAGGAAAACTGCCTGGTGACAGATAAACATGCAGTGGGTTTGAGGTAGAGAAATATCTATTGGCAAATTTTCAACATCAATTGCCACTTATTCTCAATATAATATTAATATTATAACATAGTCCCTTGCCCAGGAATCTCCAGTGCCGTCCTGTTGCAGCTAGGATACAACAGTATAGCCTCAGCCTGCTCTCCCAGACTCATCCACTCCAGGCTGACTCCAACCATAACATAACTCTTCAGCAAATATCCCAGGGAGAAGGAAACTGCAGGTAGGTAGCATCGAGGTAGGGGTTCCAGCCCTGGGGCAGATCCCCCTAACTTGTGCAACCCTCTTGGTACCTCATCTTTCTCTAGTGTTAAATGAGAAGGTTATGCCAAGGGACCTCTAAAGCCCCTTTCTTCTCCACACTTTAGGACCATGAGTGACATCTCACGAACCCTCTACTTCCACCAGGCTCTGCTCTTATCTCTCACTCCTTTGTTATCACTACATCCACACTTTTGCTCATTCAACTGACTTTTCTCTTGCTTGTCTTTCCCCTCTGTGAGACTTGCCCATTCTTTGAGTCCAAGCAGGAGTTTCACCAACTCAAAACCCCAAGCACCACAGAACACAGGCTGGGCCTTCTGAGAACTGTGACCCTCACCATCTGTCCAGTCGGTTCTTTCCCTGCCCACTGCCTTTCACATGGGAATATCCTGCCCCTCATCCAGATCATAAACCCTCTGAAGCCATTTTATTTTTATTATTATTACTATTTTGGTATCACCGTCAAACTCTTGGACAGTTCCAAGCACCAAATAATTACTGCATAAACAAATGAACACGTGAACAAAGTAAATTAGCTGGCCTCTCTCTACCGTGCTCAACAGTTTTTGGCTCAGAACCATAAGCTCCCTTTGTTGAGACCAAAAGTTTTCCAGAACTCCACCTGCTGGAGAAAAACTTTGTTGCTTTTTCACTGAACCATTTTATCCCAGATCTGGGGCAGCAAGAAGACTTGTACCAGCATAGGGCAAACATCTATATCTGTACAGGAAAAGGGAAGGAGCCAAGATAGTTTTCAAGCTATCAAATAAGCAGCACCATCACAGGTAAATCCTTGCTTCCGATCATAGCTGGAAAATGACACCTTGCCTATCTGGAGGGTCATGGTACACGTTGGGTGGGAGTGTCTCCTTGTTTTGAGAAGCCATGTCCTGCCACTAGAATACAAGCCCCGTGGGAACAGCTTGGTCTATCTTTCTCATGCACCAGTGTGTGTCCCCAGCACCAGCACAAGTTCCTGGCACAGATGGGCACTGGGTGTGTGAGGTGTAGGATGAATAAATTAATAAACAAATGTGAGGATGCTGATAACCCTGGAGGATGTGCACAGCCCTCCCACTGACAGCTGAAGCCCTCATCACATGGTGGTTTCCACAAGGCCTCTCCTGGGAGCAGGGCAGAGGACAAGAGGAGTACATCCCTGAAGGAGGTTCATTTCATCATTAGCAGAATGCCACTGATGATTCCTTCCTCACAGGAGTAGGACAACGTAGGCCACTGCCCCTGCATGTCTCATGCCAAGTTGCAGCAGTGTTGGCTCTGGGCCCTTGACATTTAGTATAGTCAAAAAGATGCCAAGTGACCTTGCAGCTCCCCCACAACTCAAGCAGGGTCTCAGGAGACCCCATGAATGTGGATGAGCCATTACTTCCCTCAGATATGGAAAGGGATCTTCCAGGACCGCTCTAGCCCTTTCTCCTAGAGAAACACATGGCCTCTTAGTTGTAAGAAGGACATGCCCTGGCAGACACTGTTTCTGAATGGACAGGGCAGTGGTGGGGATTGTTCACATCAGACACTCACTCATACCTGTCCTTCCCCTGCCCTGATACACAATACCTATGAGATAGCAGACTAGAGTGAACGTGAAAAGTGTGGCCTTATCTCGGGCCCAAACTAACCAGCTCCCATGCAATCAAACCTGGGACTGGGCCTCAGCTGTAAGGCTGTGACCCAGGGCACAGAAGGTACAGGTATCCCTGAAAGATCTGGGAGAATCCAGGACGTGGAACACAGTGGTTACCAGCATGAACACAGGAACCAGACTGCCTGGGTTTGAAACAACCACTAAATATGTGACTATAGACAAGTGAGCTAGCCTCCCTGTATTAATTTCTTTTTCTGGAACCCTCGACTTTCTGGATGTCAGGCCTGGTCATGCATACTCAAAGTGAAGGATAAGTTAACTGCAATTAGCCAGTGGCACTGGGCACTACAAAGGTTGTCATGAGCATCAAATAAAATAATACTTAGCATGCTTGTCACAGTTAACTATCACTGCACAACAAACTAGTCCAAAAATTAGTGATTTACTAAATACAGCAGTTATTTATTTGCTCATGATTTTGCAATCCTGGCTGAGCTCAGCAGGGGTGGTTTGTCTTTGCTCTGTGTGGTGTCAGCTGATAGGACTCTATTGGACCAGAGAACCAAAGATGGTTTCACCCATATGTCTGGAACCTGAGCTGGAAAAGGCTAGAATGGCTTGGGACTGGCTGGGCTTCTCTTTTTTTCTTTGTAGTTTCTCATCCTCCTGAATAATCCTTCACATCAGTTTCCAAGAAAGCAAACACAGAAGCCACCCACTCCCTTAAAGAGTAGGCTGGAAACAGGCACAGTATCAAGTCCACTGCATTTTATTGGTGAAAGCAAGTCACATGGCCAATCGGATTCAAGGAGAGGGGAAATAGATTCCATCCCCCGATGGAAGGAACAGTTTATGCATCTAAGGAGAGCTGGAATTGTTAGACACTGCATTTGCTGACAATCCAGCACAGCACTATGCACTTGCTTACCTGAGGAAAACGTCAAGTCTAAGCACTTAGATGAGGCAGAAGAGTAATAATGCTCTTGACCAGAACTACCTCAACTCTAAACATAAAACACCAAGCTACAGCAAGGTGACGTGCAAATCCCATGACAAACACTTACCAGCTATGTCATGTTGAACAAGCCACCTTATACTCAAACACTCCATTGTCCCTGGTCTAATGTTGGGGGAAACTTCAGCCAAGTGGACAACACAGTAGATGCCTTGTCATTTGTAGATACTCAGTTAACATTTACAGCATGAATAAATTTGAACATGATTTTTGCTGAGTGAATGAACAATGACTTAAATAAGTGAATGAGTGGAATACAACCACTGGTTCCTTTCCAAAACTGATAAATTCTAACTCCAGAGGAACAATTTACACCAAGGTCTCCAGTAGCTAATGCTGAACACCTTGAGTCCCAAGACCCCTTTACTGGCTGTGTGACCTTGGACAAAGTAAATATCTTGTAAAGAGTAGATGTTCAATAAATACTTGTGCAATTCATGTGTGTTAAACAATTGAAGGAATGAATCAGTGAATGAATTTTTAAAAATCACACCAATACACACACACACATACACACACACACGCACACACACATCATCATCATCATCATCAATAACTCAAAAAACAACAGATGCTGGAGAGGATGTGACAAAAAGGGAGTACTTCTACACTGTTGGTGGGAGTGTTAACTAGTATAACTCTGTGGAAAACAGTGTGGTGATTCCTAAAAGATCTAAAAATTGACTTTCCATATGACCCTGCAATCCCCCTACTGGGAATATACCTGGAAGAACTCAAATCACTCTATAAAAAAGATACCTGCACACGTATGTTTATTCCTGCATTGTTCACAGAAGCAAGAACATGGAACCAACCGTGCTGCCCATCAAAAGAGGACTGGATAAAAAAAAATGTGGTACATATACACAATGGAATATTATGCAACCATAAAGAAGAAAAAAATCATGAACTTCACAGCAACTTGGATGGCCTTAGAGCCTATAATACTGAGTGATCTTTCACAGAAACAAAGAACTGAGTATCCCATGTTCTCACTCACAAGTGAACCTTGAACAATTATCATAACACTATAAGGATTGACAAGAATTGTGTGTGTGTGTGTGTGTGTGTGCACACGCAAACAGGAGAGGGAGAGAGAGAAAGAGAGAGGGAAAGAGAGAGATCGATTCTTATAAAAATAAAGGCAGGAAACTGCTAGTAGGGGAGCAAGGAAGCAGGATTGGCAATAGTGGGAATCTGCCCGGGGGGCACACCTCATCAACAAGGTACCTGCATAATGAACATTTGTATACCTAACCCTGAATTGTACCCCACATCTTTAAAAAAATAATAATAAATAAATAAAAATCATCATACTAATGCGCACACACACACACACACACACACACACACACACACATACACAGTGCATGAACTTGCCCTATAATTGTTTCTCCTTTTTCTCCTCATTTGGTGGAAAGTTTCCCTACTCCCCTCCTACTGCTTGTTTTTTTAACAAAGCAGACATTTTCAGCTTCACTGGAGAAGTGCAGTTTTTACTTTTAGTCAGGTATAGAGCACACCCTAACTTATGCTTCATTTTTGAATATGCATGTCCTTCCCCAGTGTCCAAAAAAGTTGAAGGTCTGAGTTCTGTTTGTGGCTTTCTAGACCTCCTAGGCTGCAATTAGGCTGAGCATCTGTTCTGCTTCTACCCAGCTAAGCAGCCCTTCCCTTTGAGCTGCCTCATTCTGCCACAGAGACAGCCACAAAAACACCAGATAAGCATGTCTCCTAACATTTAACTAAGCAGTTAGTTCCCTAAGTGGTGTTCTGTATCCTTGGGACAACACTCATCTGATAATATTACATCTATTACTACAACTACTACTACTAGAACTTCTATTGCTGATAATAATATTATGTCTCAGTAATTATTAATTTTATGGTTACAATGTGTCAAAAATTAATATTTGTTATCTTCTTACATCCTCTCAATAACTTCACAAAAGAGGCAAAACTATAATCCCAAAATTACAGATGAGGTTCTGAAGCTCAGAGAGGTCAGATGATTTGCCCAAGTTCCATAGTTTGTAAGTGGTCAAGCTGAGATTTTAGCCCATGTAGTACCAAATCTAGTACTCCTTGAGGGCTGGGAAAAGGTCCTACCCCTCTCTGAGGCCTCCGTGTTCAGCACAAGCCCTGACCCCTGGTACTGAGAAAGTATCAAATGGAAGATGTGAACTGGTCACAAAGCTGTGTGACCTAACACATGGGGCTATTCATCCGATGGCATGACCAGATGACAGCACATCCAATTCATCTGTCAGGTCTCATTGCTCTGGTGGAAAAGGCCTTTTAAATCCTGGCCCAGGGACATAATTACCCTTAAGTTTGAGGAGATATTCAATTTGTTACTCCTGACCATCACAGAAATCAGGTTGATGTGGGTTAAAATTCAAAAAGACAGATCCCCCAAAACTGCCTTTATTTTTATAAGGTTCTCTCTCTCTCTCTCTCTCCCCCCCCTTCTCCCTCTCCTGTTGGCGTACATGCATACACACACACACTTTCTTGTCCCCTCTTGTCTTGTAGCATATGTATACCAAATATTTAAGCTTGTCACACTGGGGTAAATGATCACTGCTATAATTTATACCTTCTAGGCCGCTCTCACGGAAGGGAGGCCTCCACAGCTTGCCTTATCCCCCTCCTTAACCAACTGTCTATTCACGTGCACAATCTAAACAAAGCTGGGAGAACCTGAGGTCACCCACCAACCTTCTCCTCAATGAACCTCAACTACCCAGGAGACAGCAACATGTGGGTGGATCTGCAGGAGACACTCTAGGGTGGGTACCTGAACACATCAAGTCCCGCCATTTGCCACGTTGTATGCTGGCGGCATCCACATGCACTATCTCATTCAAGCCCACAACAGGTCAGAGTATCATGAATCCTTTGTTTACAAGTGTGAAGGCTGAGGCCAGGGGATCCCACACCCCAACAAGCTGGTGTCTGAACTCCAATGAACTTGCCCCTTCTCCCCCTCACCTTGGAGAATGTCATTTTTGAGAATGTGGAAATAAAGAAAGAACTAGGCCAAAGTAATTAAGAACACAAACAAGTTAATTACCTTGGGAAATAAATCTTATTTCTGGCACAACTACTTTATATTTTATATAGAGAAAGGAGGAATTGTTTCAGTATGGGAAATCTTCCAGGAAGACTCCAAGTAGAACCTGTGAACCATGCAGGGAGCTGGTTAAAATACATTTCTGTGTCTCACTCCAGATTAATGGAATCACAATTATTGGGGGGGGTCCTGGAAATCTGCATTGTTAACAAGTCTTTTCCACCCTCCAGGGATCCTGGTGTACCCTCAAGTTTGAGAACCTCTGTCCTAAAATCAAAAGATGAGGTTCTCTGTTTCGGAAAGACCCTGGGATGAAGTCGGAGGAGGAACTACCGCATACCTGGCTCCACAGATGTTCTCCCAGGTGCTGTAGAAATTCCTGGAAGAAAGGCCCAGAGAACTTTTCTCCCAACATATCTGACTTCCCACTGCAGGACAATCCTGATCTGACCTTTTCTCGATGCCAGAACCATTGAATGATCACATGTACCTGCCACTTTCAGGCATGTGTAGCTGAAGGTCAGAGTTTCTAGAAAATTAACTTATTTTGCTTTAAATTAAAAGGATCTCATAAACAGAGTTATCTACAGCTAACTCCCCTCTATTCAGTCTGCTTGCTATGCTGGGGCTCTGAGAAAAAAAAGCATCAACATACAGACTATTATTTTGAGTTTTAGGCATCTACAGTCTTGTCCACTCTACCAGAGAAGTTTCTCAGTGAGTCTGTGAATGTTAGCACAGAACAGCAAAACAATAGAGAGAATACTTTACTGGGGTGCACAGCTGAAATTCTAGAAAACCATGGGACAACAACCTAAGAAGTCATTTTCAACTCAAAACCTCAGATCTCTTCTTACCACCAATCTGCCTGTTGTCTAAATTCTTCTAATCCCTGCCATCCCAGCTGGCCAGCCGCTCACCTGATAGCAAACCTGCAGAAAGCACATTGACCCAAAGTGTTCCTCTTTTTTCCTTCTTTTGTCAAAGAGGTGTAAAGGCACAGTTTTTAAAATGTTCCCCAAGTTGAAAAATGTGATCCATAAACTTAGTACCCAGGGAAATGAAATTTGCCTGAGTGTAGAGTTAGCCATTTTTTTATAATTTGTAGGAAGGGTGAAAAAAACATATTGAATTTCATAGAATTTTTATCATATCATAAAGTGAAATGTCACTTTCCATTTATAGGAGAAATTCTGACAGCTTCTCGGCTCTCTGGAAGAAGGCAGAAGTCAAGGAGCCAAGAACAGAACTGGGCATTCCCCGCGTCACCTGCTCCCTGAGACGTTCCCAGGTGACTGGGAAAATGTGATACATCCCCTCCCCCTCTCCCCCCCACCCCACCCAGTGCCCAAGCTGGCTGCCATATAATATAAAAGAATGTAGGCCCTTCTCTTTCTTTTCAAATTCATGTCTTCCAGGTTGTCAATAGATCTGTGATGATGATGTTTGGATCTTTTTTTCAATTGTGTGTTGATCTTTTAGGTATGTGAATGCAACCATGGCAAAATTTCTGTTCCCCATCTCTCAGCTGGGTCAGGACTCCTGTGGCTTCACAAATTGAGCTCATTTAACTCTTTGCCAGGTGCCAGGACCTCCATTCAGGAAGAAAGACCAGCTCTCTCAGCCCTGGAGTGATGCTCTGTTGGCATGGGCTGCAAGCTTTGAGAAACAAACTCATGCTGCACGTTCATGCTGGTTTCTATGGCAATGGTCATCAAGGCTTGTGCCAAGGTCATCAGACATAGTGAGTTCCTACAGGGCCTAAAGACAACTCCTTGCCTGGTGATTCTGAGAGCTATTTTTTCTCTTAAACCTGACATGGCTCCTGCTAGTCACTGATCACTTTGTATAGCATGCTTTCACTCCCCAAATATACCCCACAAATTCAAGTTTCTACCCTGCTTCCAACCAAAACTGAATCACAACATAGCAACTTGCAAAGACAGCATGCTTTATCTAATCCATGACCTTCTTGTAATAGAAGGTCATTTCTACCTGTTATTGTGATTACCACCTTATTAAGTACTTAGGATGTGCTAAGCACAGTCATAGGCATTCAACATTCACAATTTCACTCTTCAAAACAGTCCCATGAAATCAGTGTCACAATCTCCAATTCATAGATGATAAAACTGAGGACCAAAGAAGCTACATAGCATGCCAGATGTTCCACCGTGATATGTGGTGGATCTAAGGTTGGAGCTCAGCCTTCCTGATTTCACCGAAGCCATTCTGTCTTGCTGCCATAACCTGCTGACCACCTTGGACCACAGAGTATCTTTATCTTTTCAAAAGTCTTATGTTGTTTCAAAGCTTCTATTCTTGCTACAAACTATAATATCTCCTTTAAACATTTTTACTGAATTTTGTTTTAGTCCTTTCTCTGCTACCCCTTTCTGAGCCATCTTAACTTTTCCAACTTTCTCAGTAGAGCCTTAAGTGGGAAATACGATCTTAATAAGAGCAATGACAGTTTTCGGGTTTATATTTTTCCAAGCCACAACATTCCAAGATCATGGTCTTTGGGATGCCTAATGAAGGCTTCATCAGATTACATTTATCCTGGCAACCTTCTAAAGGAAGCAATGGTAAGAAAGGTAGAAAATTCTTTCTAAAGGAGCAAAAGAACAGAGATAAATTGTCTGGAATAAACAATCTGATGTATCAAGATGTGGTGGAAATAATAGGACTCTATCTTATACTCCAATGCCATGGATAAAGAATGCTCACTGAATATCATAATTCAGTGCTAATCTATCAAGTGTGATGAAGGTTGACATTATTACCCACTTGCAAAATTTTCCCAAGTGCCTGCATCTCAAGCCAATGATCACAGCAAATAGGCTGCCTCTTAAGTAAATTTCACATCTGCAAACTCGATTATTGCATCTTTCAGACATTAATGTGCAGAAAAGCTGAGTGATATTGCAGCCATCTCTCAGTACAGAGGTTAGGGTGACAGGGCTAGAGCTAGTTTCAAGGTTTTCTCAATCTTCAAATGCCTTTATCAAGTTTACCCCTCTCTAGACGGGGAGTTTATTTATTGGCCCATCCTTTTTTATTGGAATTTGGGTTTTGTTTTTGCTTTTGTTTACAGCTTGGCTCCTATTTACTGGGCCTCAGTAAAATCTTTCTAGATTTAGGTTGATCCAAACCCCTCAGAGAAACAACACATTACTAAACACAAAAGCAGGAACATAGACATTATGTGGTGACTTGGGACACTCAAGTGCTTGCTACAAGGGCCAGCTTTTCAATGCACAACAAACAGGGAATGACATCAAATTAGCAGTAATTTGACCCTTAGAGTCATTATCTTGTCAGAGACAAGGTTATTAAACAGAAAATAAAACTCAGAATCCTTATTCTGCGTTCAAGGCAAAGAGCACTCTGATTCCATCCTATCTTCCCAACTCTACTTCCCACTCCATGGAAAAGTGCTTTGCTTAGATCTAATGACAACTTATATTTATTGAATCTTTGCAGTGTTCCCGACATTATATGCAAAGGCTTGTGCATAAGTTATCTTGAATTACATCTAGTTATAAATAAGAAAACTAAGACAAACAAGTTTGCCCAGCATCATACAACTTGCTAGTGGTAGAGTCAGGTTTTGAACCCAGGAAAGTCTGACCCCGAAGCTGAGCTCCTTACAAGGACATTTTTTTGCCTCTCAAGCACCCAGGACATACCAACCTTTCCCTTCCTGTTGCCCAAAGTTTCTTGATCTTCAAAGCCCAGCTCAAACCCCACTGATTCATGACACCTTCTCCGATCACACAAGGCCACAGTAAATTCTCTCCCTCTCTTTTTTTTCGTCCTCAGGCAGAGTCTATGTTGCCCAGACTGGAGTGCTATGACATAACCATGGCTACCACAGCCTCGATCTGCAGGGTTCAGGAGATCCCAGTAGCTGGGGTTACAGGTGCACACCACCACACCTGGCTAAATTTTGATTTGTTGTAGAGATAAGGTCTTGCCATGTTGCCCAGGCTGGTCTCCAACTCCTGGGTTCAGGCAATCCTCTCGCTTCAGCCTCCCAAAGTGCTGGGATTACAGGCATGAGCCAAGGCACCCTGTGAATTCTCTTTGGATCTCATTGACTATTTGCTGTCACCACACTGATTCTGGCAATTGCCCTCTGCTGCCCTCTGCTATGTGACTGTGGAGTAGAGTGAACAGAATTGCTTTGGACTCACATGGCTTAGATTCTGATTCCTTCTTGGGCACTTTCTAACTATGTGACTCTCCATTCGTTTACCCATCAAATGTTCATTAAGCACCTACTGTGTGATAAAATGGGATGTCAATGGTAAGCCTATCCTAGACTAGCTACTTGCCCCCTTAGAACTCACATGGATCTTGGGCAAGTGACCTCATCCCTTTGGGTTTCCATTTTCTCTTTTGTAGAATGGGAATAGTATTAAGGATGTCATACACTTAGCTAATAACAGCCAAAAAGTATAAAAGCACCCTTAAGGGTGCTTGGCACATAATAGGTGCTCAACAAATAAGGCTATTTTGATAATTAATCTTATAGCTATTAAGTTATAATTTTATTAGATTAAGTTTTATTTCCCTAGCTAGATTACAAATACACCTGTATTAAGGAATCACTACTCAAAGCACTTCGAATCAAGTCACACATATGCATCACTGAAGAAAGAGCACCTAACCAGTATCTGGAGCCAAGGCTCCACAAGGAACTTGATGCGTGAAGGAGTCATTGCTCTCTTCTTTTCTCTTCCCTCCCTTTCCCTTTCATTTTCTTTCTCTTTCCCTTTCTCCCTCTGCTTCTCCCTCCCCTCTCCCTCTCCCTTATCCCTCTTCCTTCTCCTCTCCGTCTCCCTCTTCTTCTCCCTCTCCCTCTCCCTCCCTCTCTCTCTCATCTCCAAATGGCAGAATCAGGATCTGGTGATTTCCAATAACCAGAGGTGACTGTAGCCCATTGGATGTTCTCACAGCCAGACTGGATCAGCTCCTCCTTATGGGCAAGGCTGGCCCAGAACACAAAGTCTTGGGACTGATCCAACCTCTTTGACATTTTCTACTAGCTTCTGCTGGTATCTGTGAACTCCCCAAGCTGTCTTTTGGTTGGTGTGGGTCAAAGTTTCCTTTTTAAAGGGAGATGGCTCTCAAAGCCCCAAACAGCAATCAATTCTAATGCACCCATAAATTCCAGCCTCCTCACAGTCATCCTTTCATGTTATTGAAGTTCCTTTGAGCCACAGGTAAATAGCTGAGGCTGTAAGAGCATAGCTGTCCAGGACCCTGGCTCAGACTCCACTCTACTTGAGACTCCAGGGCTGGTCAGTTCACAGTACAAGTGACTGGTCCCTAAAGAGATGGGAAGAAGGAAACCAGATTCATTTCAAATTCATTCCCACTGCCAGCTAACATACTCTAATGGTACTAACTCATCTTTATTTGCAAAATCATAATGAAGAAAAGTGAAATTTTTTATCACATGTGTAGATTCATAATGCCACCATCACCACAATCAGCTGTTCGTTTCCGTAAAGAAACTAAATTGTGATGTCCCTAATAGCCACACCCTTTTCCAACACTGACCATCACTGATCTATCCTCCATCATTATAATTGTGTCACTTCAAGACAGTCATATAAATGAAATCCTACAGTATGGAAACTTTGGGCTTTTGTCACCCAGCATAATGTACTTGTGATCCCTCCAAGTTGTGTGTGTCAACAGATCGTAATTCATTCCCTTTTATTACCAAGTAATATTTCATCATATATATATACCATGGTTTGTTTTCCATTCACCTGCTGAAAAACTTTTGCGTTGTGTACATTTTTTTTGGCTGTTACAAATAGAGTTCCTATCCATATTTTTATTGAGAAAAATAAGTAAGTAAATTAAAATGCCTTTATGAAAAATAAATTAAATTAAACAGGGATGCAGAATTGATCCAGGGACTCACTTATTCAAAGTCTCCCCACTATCTGGTGGATAAGGCCTCAGTTCTTTCACACACAGGCACTGCCTCTCCTCATCTGCTCTCTACCTCCCTTTCCAGGAGTGTTTTTTTCCAACCCCCACTTGCTAACACTCTGCACTCCATCCATTGCAAACCTCTTGCCACCTCCCAAATACGCTGTGCTGATTCTCTCCTGTGTGGCTTTATAGTCATCTCCCTCTTCTTCCTCTTCAGCTTGCTGGTAAATTCCTTCTCGATTCAAGCTAACCTCACAAATGAAGCCCTACCACATTTACCCAGGGGGAAGTATGACTCCCTTCTTTGTCTCACACAGTTCTTGTCCTATCCCTCCATAATGACTCCTACCAAACTGCAGGATATTTATGTGAGGGGAAAAAAAGGATGCCCCCAAATACAAGGGATGTCTAACATGTACCTAACATAGCATTAGATGATTTACGTAGATTCACTATGTTGTTTGCATATTACTTTTTCTGATAAATTATAAGAACATTGAAGGCATGAATTGCTGTTTTTTTTTTATTATTATTACAGGATCCCTGGTGCCTGGCACTTTGTAGGTACCCAAGGATTGTTTACAAATTTAAATTCAACTCACAAATGACTGACAACTGAATGACTAATGACTACTATAAAAGTACCCAAGTGGTTAAGATTTCATATAGTAAGACCAGCAACAGACAGGTTTCTATGGCTTCATCATTAAACTGAGCCCAGAAGGATTACTTTTAAGGTCAGCTTTCAGGTCTGGAAATAAAAGAAAGAAGAAGGAAGTCGAGAAGGTGGAGGAGGAAGAGGAGGGAAAGGAGGAAGAGGAAAACCTCTCACTGAAGCAAATACATTTCAGCTGCAAAAGCTGGGGGGGCAGAGGATAAGAAAGGAGATATAAAGATTATAGTGATATCCTGGAGTATTCCATCCAAACAACCTTTTTGCTCTGTTAGCTAGACGGGCAGAGGTATAATTTATATGCCCAGACTTCATCATCCTGAATTTTTTTAAAGGTGATAAGTTGTTTTAATCAACCTGGCTTATTCTTTGTTTTTCCTCATGTCTAATACAGTTGTAAGCTAGAAGGCAGTTTCGTTCAGTTCCTCTTTCTATTTGGTTGATATATTATGCTCTCTTTCAAGTTTTTCTCTTGAGAGCATCCCTCTTTTATTACTTTTCATCTCAGTTCTTATAATGAAAGTTTTGCAAAGCACAACTACTGTTTTCATTCCTAGTCTAAATGGGAGATGGCACAAAATAGAAGAAGAAGATAGGTAAAATAATTTTTGAGCAAAACAGTGTGTTCTTACAGGATCAGCATCATGCAAAATATAGAAGCTGGGGGGAGGGGTCTTTGCAATGACAACAAAAGCCTCCACCAATGGTGAGAAGGTCCTAAACAGAAACAAAATGAAACCAGAAGGCAACTTGCCCTTCTTCACTTAGATGATCTATCTTCTTCTCCTGCTTTATGGATACTGTCTGTTTTTATAACGACTGCATTCAAATCTGTTTGGCACTGTGCTGGCTACACCATCAGCACACAATAAAGTTTTGATCGTGACCAATGGTAATAATAATCATGCAGAGTGAGATTCAATCAATTTCCCATGACTTTATTTACCAGCTTCTTTGCACCTTCCCTGAAGTTACTAAAAAGAAAAAGACTTCATTTGCACATGCATCTGACTTGTGCCTCAACCATCCCACTTTCTTTATATGCTGGATGAATTTTCTAGGATGCAAGATGCCAGGCAGAAAGTGTGGCTATCCTCAAGCTTTATTCACAAACTCTTTGCTAACTCTGCTGTGTGTCCTAGAGCACCGCCTCCTTGTTTGCAAAAGAGTCTCAAGAAGAGTGGTTGCAAGAATATAAATAGAGACCAACTGTAGAAGCCAAAACTCAAATGTAGAAGTCAAATATTGGACACATGGAATACCCAATTCAGGGGTGAGGTGGTACCATGTTCAAGCTATGGAACAGAAACCAGAAAGCACAATGTAACACCAGAAAGGTCCAGAGGGAAAAAAAACATATGGGTTGGTATTTGCTGTGATTTCCTGATTTTGGGGGGTCTTAAAATGAAGGTGCACTGCTGTCTAGGGCTCATGAGCAATGACAGAGCTGGAAGTGGTCAATGATTGGGATATGATTATCCTTAAGACAATTGTCCATGACAATGTCCATGGCCCATGCCTGTCCTTGAGAGAGAATGGAAAGGTATCACAGTAGGATGATAGCAGAAAGAAAACCAGAGCAGTATCACAATATCAAAAACCTAAACAGACTTACTAGGGATGCTTTCTATATGATATTCAAAGCTCTTTTTCTGCCCCAACAGAAAAAGAGTTTTGAACATCATATAGAAAGCATCCCTAGTAAGTCTGTTTAGGTCTGTAGTAATGGACACTCAATAAAATGTTCTCACATATTTACATGGCCTGTAAGTTCTAGTAATAATAAATACAATTATTACTTGCTCAAATAAAACTTGTTCTGTCTTAGGAATGGAAAATCCAACTCAAGCTGCTTTAAATAAATCAGCAATTATTATTTATTGCAATTATTTATTGCTCATGTGAAGGGCTTTAGACCAAAAATTTCAGGCCCAGCTTAGATCCAGATTCTCAAAGGAAATCATCAGAAACCTGTCTTTCTTCAACTGCTCTCTCAATTCAGTTTCTCTGAGAGGAAGCAAGGATAGCCATTGAAAGTACAAGGTCTAGAAGTAAATAACTAAGGAGACTCAAGAAAAAGAGACAGTTTTTTATTCCATTACTTTCAGCAAAAATTCTGAGATGGAGCCTCATTGGTCTGGCTTAGATCACATACCAATCTCTGAACCAATCACTGTAGTGATATGGAATGTCCTTACTGGATGACACCATCATATATTAAAAGAAGAAAGAAGGAATGTAACTAGGTCAGAACAAGAAAGAATGGAGGGACAGACAAAACTACAAATATATCTCATTGGTAATTCTTGGAGAAACTGAAAACTGGATTCCAGGACTGCTCCTGAAGTGAGAAATTATTGCTTAGATGCATTCACAGAAACAGGAAGTAGGCAGGAAGCCAATAGGAAGAAGCAAATCCATCTTCCCTCTAACCCTCCAGTCTGCCTGTAGGGCCTTTTGCTATTGAAGCCATATAGAGAGCTGCTGGCAAAGCTAAAACTGGTTTTGCTGAGTCCCACTTTCTGTATCACAAAACCAAGTAAAGAAGGGTGGGTTTGAAGCTGAGGAACAAAAGCTTATTGGCTGGCATAGTATGTTTATTTTATATTCTGCTACTTAACTAAATTCTCTTACTGTTTTTAGTAACATTGTGCATGAGGTTTTTGAGTTTTATAATTATATCACCTACAAACAAATTATATCACCTACAAACAAATTCTGTACAATTTTTGTTGTGAGTCTTTTGATCTTGGTTCCTAAAATGCCTCAAATACAATGACTAGGACTGAGTTACATTGCTCTTGGACTAAATTATTCTCCATTGTTGGAGATACTTTGTGAGAAGAAAATTTTTCCTTATGGTCTTGCTTAGTGCTTAGAAAAAAACTCAACAGCACTGAATTGCCAAAGCAGCCACATTGTGTACTCTTCAGAGACATCAGCACAGACACCAGCCAGCCAATGTCCAGGTCCCATGGGACCTTCCTCTAGCTTGGGAGATTCCCACACCAGCCAAGCAGGTTCCTCCTCAAAGTCTGAGATTCAGCTCCACAGGGTCTCTCCCCAAACTGCTATTTAATACCCCCATCCTGTCCCTTTGTTACCTAGCCCTAAGGGCGTTAGCTGCTCCCTGCAGTTTTTTCCTCTATGATAACTTAGTGTTCTCTTTTTATCTTTTCAGCCACCCACTTTACATGTTTACACTAGTTAACAATTCTTTGCATTAAATAATATCTGTTAAAATAACTGGTGCTGTTCCTGTCTCATGACTGGACCCTGACTGATACACATGCAGAAAGCAATACACTTCACATATGCAAACCAAACAAACAAAAGATATTGGGGAAGGGAAGACAAAACTCTGTTCACAATAGCAAAAGGAAAATAAATAAATAAACAAACAAAATACCTAAGCAATAAACTAACCTATATGAGAAAAACTGTAAAAGACACTCTTATAAACACAAGACTGACTAATTTAAACCAATAGAAAGATATATGTTCTTAGTTAGGAAAATTCAATGTTATAAGGATATCAATTTTCTCAAGGTTAATGTATGCTTAATGTATGCTTAATATGGAAAAATTTAAAAGGGAGAATAACCAAGAAAAACTTGAAAAACCAAAACAACACTGAGAAACTGGGAGCTAGTTTTACTGAAATATATTTATTTTTATTCATAAAGGTTTTATCATGTTTTGTCATATATTCATAAAGCCTTTATGAATAAAACAACAAAATAGTATATCACTGATAAGCCAAGAGACCAGTGGTCTAGAAGAGAAAACCCACACATAGACCTAAGCGGATATAGCACTTTAATGTATGTTGAAGACAGTACTTCAAATAAGTGAGAAAATACAGAGTTTCTGTAATCCCAGCACTTTGGGAGGCTGAGGCGAGTGAATTGTCTGAGCCCGCGGGTTCGAGACCCACCTGGGCAACTTGGTGAGACTTCATCTCTACAATAAGTCAAAAATTAGCTGAGTGTGGTAGCACACACCTGTAATACCAGCTACTTGGAAGGCTGGGGCAGACGGATCACCGGAGCCCAGCAGGTCAAGGTTGCAGTGGCCAAGAATGGCCACTGCACTCCAGTCTGGGTGTCAGAGACTCCAACTCAAAAAAAAAAAAAAAAGAAAATACAGAGTTTAATAATGATATTGGAAATACTAGATTACAATATGGGGGAAAAAACACAAAATATCATACAGCAGGATAAATTCCAAGTAGACTAGAGATTTAAAAGTTTTTAAAAAGTAAATGAGAACAATCTACCCTGGCCATGACTTAAAATCTAAAAGCCTTAAAAGGGACATTAATTTGAAGACATTAAAAAACTTTGCACAGCAAAAAGAAAAAAATATATAAATAAAGTCAAAAGACACTTTCAAATAGAGAAAACTCTCATAGATAAAGGACTAATATCCCAAATATATTAAGATCTCCTAACAAAACAAGACTAGTAATCATATTTTCAAATAAGCAAAAATTTGTGAACTGACAGTTCAAAAGATTCAGTGACCCCTTAATTAAATAAAAAATATTCTCATACTTGTGTTCAAGATCAGAGCAAAATAAAACTATATTTATGACAAAAGATTTTCAACTCAAATATAAAAAGAATTTTCAAATCATTAATTAAGAGACATAAACAGGCATTTCACAATAGAAAACATTCAAATGACTATGAAAAAGTGTTTAATGTAATTAGTCATTAAGAAAATGCAAATATAAATTATCATAAAATATCACTATATCCCCACCAAAATGGATAGTATTTTTTTTAAGATGTGGGGTACAATTTAGGGTTAGGTACATTCTGCAGGTACCCTTGTTGATGAGGTGTGCCCCTCCCTCCCCTGGCAGTTTCCCCTCAACTGCCTTTCCCACCCACTTCCCCTGGCAGTTTCCCACTACTGTAAATCCCGTTCTTATACTATTATGATAATTTTTCACAGTCCACTTATGAGTGAGAACATATAGTACTCTGTTCTTTGTTTCTGTGATAGATCACTGAGTATGATCAACTCTAGATCCTTTTAAGTTGCTGCAAAGTCCATATGTTTGTCTTTCTTTGTGGCTACATACTATTGCATTGTGTATATGTACCACATTTTTTTAATCCACTCCAACTTCCATGGGCACTATGCTTGTTTCCGTGTTTTTGCTACTGTGAATAGAGCTGCAACAAACATGTATGTGGAGGTATGTTTTTTGTAGAATTATTTGAGTTCCTTATTCCCAATAGGGAAACTGCTGGGTCATATAGAAGGACAATTTCTAGTTCTTTCAGAAATCCCCACACTGCCTTCCAAAGATGTTGCACTAGTTTGCATTCCCACCAGCAGTAGAAGCATTCCTTTTTCTCCACATCTTCACCAGCATCAGTCAAATGGCTAGTATTTTAAAAGATTTATGGGGGCGGAGCTTAAGATGGCAACCGGATAGGTTGAACTGTGAGAGTCTCTGCAAAAGCAAGTGTCTGTAAAGTCTCTCCGTGTGAGTAGGCCTGCCCTGGTAGGAGAGTGAAAGTCCGTCAGAGGGGAGACTTGGGTTCAGGCACCCAGAGCCCCCTCTGAGGACGACTGCAAGCCCCCATTTCCCTGAAATTGGAGTGCAGGCATGCAAGATCGTCTGCTGTTGTTCACAGGGACGCTCCTGAGAAGAGTCTGATGAATCCAGCTGATTCTCATCGCCTGGTGCCTGGCCCACACCATCACCTGTTATAGGGATCAGCTGGAGCCCTGGATCTGCTCAATGGAGAGAGAGGATGAGGAGAGCCTGAGGGGAACCCCACGACTGATGAGGAGAAGCTGACACAATCATTTTCTCTGTCCCAGGCCGAGGCAGATATCTGCATTGCCCTGCTCAGCTCCGCCCAGCATCCAGCTTGGGACCTAGTGTAATCTCATCAAACTGGGAGAGACAGAAGCTTCTCCTCCATGCTGGATCAGACACACAGGTCAGATCTGAATGGCAGACTTGACAGGCAACAAGCCAGGTAAGTCCTGATCTGATCCACCCTCCTTCCAAACTAGGCCTGGGGCATCTGACCCAAGCTGTGAGCAACCCTATCTGCCTGCACTTAGAGCAGAGGGGAGGGGCTAGAGGTCAGAGCTGAAAGGACATTGGACTTAACATTTTTGTACTTACTTTGTTTCTGTTATCTTACTGATTTTTTTCTATTCATTAGACTTCCTGTTTGTGTATAGGAAGAGTATATCAATAGGCAGGTTTTGGTTGACTATGTGTTTGTATGATTATCTGTATGTTTTAGTTTTTTATTTTTATTCTTTCCTGTCTTTGTGTCTCTTTTCATCTGTCTGTTTTCCCTCTTACTCTTCTCTCTCTCCACCTTCCTCTTGCCCCCTCTACTCCTTCCTTTTTCCATTATTTTCCTTTTTCTTGCCTCATTTTGATTCCAGGGAGCAAACCTATATCCCCACTGCATGGACAGATTGTAAGGCATTTGGAATTGGGTTCCACGGTGCCCATAAACCTGTCAGTAGATACTGGGATCGGCAGATAGATTTTGATTCACAGCTACTTCCCAAAACTACAAAAAGTACAGCCCTCAACCCACATTCCAGCTTCAGATTTGAACAAAGCCAGAGGATCCACCTAAGGAAGAATAGGAGACAGAGCAAACAGAAGTAGAAGCAACCCCTCAATCACTGAACAACAGAATTAAAGAAGAGGGGGAAGGGAGAAGGGGAAGAAAATCAATGCAAATGAAGAAAAACTAAAAGAAGAATATGGGTCTCACACAGACCCCTGGAAGGTCAGACACTGAGAAAACAGATTCGGAACACAAACAATGAAGAACCCCCAGAATGACTAGTCTCAAACTACAAACCCAGACATTAAGACATTAATAGAGAAAATAAGAGGAATTGAGGAGAGTCAAGAGAAAATAGGAAGGAGTTGATAACTGAGATAACAGCAGTAAAGAATACTAGGAATAAGTAAATAACAAACTGATAAGCATGGAAAGCAGAATTAGCCAAGCAGAAGAAAGGATCTCAGAGCTTGAGGACCAAAATATAGGACTAACCCAAACTGTCAAAAACATAGGAAAGATGGTTAAAAAGACAGAGCAAAACCTTCAAGAGATGAGTGATTATTTCAAGAGGCCAAATCTAAGAGTAATTGGGATTCCTGAGGTAGAAAGAGAGACAGAGACCACCCTGGAACAAACATTCCATGAAATTATTCTAGAAAACTTCCCTTATCACATCAGTGATGTGACTATTCAAGCACAAGAAATTCAGAGAACCCCTAAAAGACAAAATGAGAAGACCAACTCTGAGACAAATAGTAATTAGCCTTTTAAAAGTAGAAATAAAAGAAAAAATCCTAAAGGCAGCAAGAGAAATAGGTCAGACTACCTACAGGGGAAGACCAATTAGAATAGCAGCAGATTTATCTACAGAAACACTTCAGGCTAGGAGAGCTTGGAGCCCAATCTTCAAAGTCCTCAAAGATAAACAATTTCAACCAAGAATAACCTACCCAGCTAAACTAAGGTTCATCAGTGAGGGAGAATTAAATCTTTCCCAGACATTCAATCCCTAAGACCTTACACTGCTTCCAGACTAGCTTTACTAGAAATACTTAAGAAAGTATTGAACCAGAAGAAAGAAAAAAAATAATGACAAAATACTTCACAAGAATGCAGGAAAAAGATTGAAAACGCACATGAATCAACCCACCCCCCCAAAAAAGAGAGAACAAACAAACAGGAACAACAACAACTCTACAAGAACCATATGACAGGGATAAACTCTCACATTTCAGTAATTAGTCTGAATGTGAATGGACTAAATGCACCACTGAAAAGACATGGAATGGCAAAATGGATAAAATATCATAAGGCAACAATATATTGTCCCCAAGAGACTCATCTCACCAGAAAGGATGCTCACAGACTCAAAGTAAGAAGATGGGAAGCAAAATTTCAGGTGAATGGAACACAAAAGAAAGCAGGAGTTGCAATCTTAATATCAGACAAAATACCCATTAAGCTATCGAAAATCAAAAAAGATACAGAATATCAATATATAATGATAAAATGCTCAATCTATCAACAAGAAACATCCATCCTAAACATATATGTACCCAACATAGGAACACCAACTTTCATAAAGCAGCTTCTAGACAAACCTAAAAAATGTATTAAGTCTAACACTATCATAGCTGGGGACTTGAATACCCCACTCACAATCCTAGACAGATCATCAAGACAAAAAATCAGCAAAGAGATCCAGAACCTCTGTGTGACTCCTGACTAAATGGACTTAATTGATGCCTACAGAACACTCCACCTAACAACCACAAAACATACATTCTGCTCATCACCACATGAAATGTACTCTAAGACTGTCCACATCCTTGACCATAAATCAAGCATAAACAGATTTCTTAAGATTGAAATTTTGCCATGCACCTTCTCAGACCATGGTGGAATAAAAATAAATATCAACACCAACAAAATTCCCCCAAAACCCACAAAGACATAGACATGTATAGGCATAAAGCTAAGCAACTCCTGGGTCAACATGGAAATCAAAACAGAGATTAAAAGATACCTAGAAACAAATGAAAATGAAGACACATCTTACCAAAA
>NW_007245715.1:95753-122347 GCF_000164805.1 Carlito syrichta
CACAAGTTAACAGCCTAACAAGTCACCTAAGGAAGCTGGAAAAGCAAGACCACCAAAACCTAAACTTCAGCAGAAGAATCCATATCACCAAAATAAAAGCACTAATCCAGGACATAGAAGACAAAAAGATAATACAAAAAACAAATCAATGAAACAGAAAGCTGGTTATTTGAAAGAATAAACAAGATTGATGGTCCCCTAGCTAAACTGACCAAGAAAAAGAGAGAAAAAGCCCAAATAAACTCAATCAGAAAGACAAAAGATGAAGTCACAGCTGACCCCGAAGAAATGCAAAAGATTATCAGAGACTACTATGTACACTTGTATGGAAACTAACTTGAAAACCTAAAGGAAATGGAGGATTTTCTGATATCACAACCCTGCCCAGGTTGAAACAAGAAGAAATTGAGACCCTAAATAGACCAATAACAATCCAGGAAATTGACTATGTCTTAAGAAAACTACCTCCAAAAAAAAACCCTGGGCTAGATGCCTTTCCAGCAGAATTCCACAAAACATACAAGGAGAAACTGATACCAATGCTATTGTATTCCAGGCAATTGAGACAGATGGAACTCTCCCCAAATCATTTTATGAAGCTAACATCACATTGATACCCAAGCCAGGGAAAGATCCAGCTACAGGCCAATATCTTTGATAAGCATAGATACTAAAATTCTCAACAAGATCCTAGCAAACCAGATTCAACAACACATATCAAAAGTGAACCACTATGACCAGGTAGGCTTCAACTCTGGGATGCAAGACTGGTTCAACATTCATAAGACCATGAACGTAATTAAATACATCAACAGACATAAAAACAAAGACCTAAACTAGTGCAACTTCTGTGGAAAGCAGTGTGGCAATTCCTAAAAGCTCTAAAAATTGACCTTCCATATGACCCTGCAATCCCCCTACTGGGAATATACCCTGAAGAACACAAATCACTCTATAAAAAAGATACCTGCACACGTATGTTTATCGAAGCATTGTTCACAATAGCAAGAACCTGGAAACAACCATGCTGCCCATCAAAAGAGGACTGGATTAAAAAAATGTGGTACATATACACGATGGATATGCAGCCATAAAAAAGAACAAAATCATGAATTTCGCAGCAACCTGGATGGAACTAGAGTCTATAATACTGAGTGACCTCTCACAGAAACAAAGATCCGAATATCACATGTTCTCACTCATATAATGGACCTTGAACATCCAATGCAATACTATAAGAAAATGACTGATGGTACTGGGAAACTATGGGGGGGAGGGGGATGGTATTAACAGTAGCAAATATCTGTCTGGGGCTGGGAAAACACCTCTTATCAACAGGGTGCCTGAATGAAATGTAATTGTACACCTAACCCTTAACTGTACCCCACAAAACCATAATAAAAAATACTGATTGATAAAAAAAAAAAAAACAAAGACCACAAGATTATATCATTAGATGCAGAAAAAGCTTTTGAGAAAATCCAGTGCCCTTTCTTGATAAAAACCCTCAAACATCTAGGCATAGATGGAACATACCTCAAAACAGTCAGAGCCATCTACAAGAAATCCACTGCTAAACAGACAGAAATTGGAACCATTTCCCCTGAAAACTGAAACAAGAAAAGGATAACTACTCTCCCCTCTCCTGTTCAACATAGTTTTGGAAGTTCTAACTGGAGTAATCAGAGAAGAGAAGGCAATCATGGGTATCCAAATAGGAAAAGAGGAAGTCAAGTTATCCCTCTTTGCAGATGACATGATTCTATACCTCAAAAACCCAAGAGAATCTATCAAAAACCTCCTTGCACTAATATAGGACTTTGGCAAAGTCAAGGTATAAAATAAATGTACAAAAGATCATCACATTTCTATACACCAATAATAAACAGAACCCAAATAAAAAGCAAAATTCCATTCACAGTAGCCACAAAAAGAATGAAATACCTTGACATCTTCCTAACCAGAGACACAAAAGACCTTTATAATGAAAACTGCAAAACACTGCTCAAAGAAATCAAAGATGACACAAACAAGTGAAAAAATATTCCATGCTCATGGATTGGAAGAATCAACATTGTTAAGATGTCCATTCTACCTAGGGTAATCTACAGATTTAATGCAATACCCATCCAATTACCAGCAGCATTCTTCTCAGACCTGACAACAACAATACAGGAATTCATATGGAAACATAAACAACCATGAAAAGCAGGAGGTATTACACTCCCAGACTTTAAAGTTTATTATAACGCTACAATAATCAAAATAGCTGGTATTGGTAAAAGAACAGGCATATAGACCAATGGAATAGAATTGAGATTCCAGAAGCAAAACTTCAGTTTCTCAACTAACTAATCTTTGACAAAACCTCCACCACCAACCACTGGGGAGAGGAGAACCTGTTCAGTAAATAGTGCTGGAAAACTGACTGTCCACATGCAAAAGATTGAAACAGGACACCTGCCTATCCCCATACACAAAAATCAACTCTAAATGGATCAGAGACTTAAACATAAAACCTCAAATATAAGAACCTTAGAAAATGCAGGAGACACTCCTATGGAAATTGGAACTGGCAACCAATTCCTGATCAAAACCCCAAGTGCCCATTCCTATAGAGATAAGATAGACAAGTGGGATCTCATTAAATTGACAGGCTTCTGCAAAGCCAAAGAAACCATCAAGAGAGCAGGAAGACAGCCCACAGACTGGGAAACAATATTTGCCAACTCTATATCTGGCCTAACATCTCAGATCTACAAGGAACTCAAACATGCTGAAAAGAAAAAAATAAACAGCCCCATTTCAAAGTGAGCAAAAGATATGAATAGACAGTTCTCAAAAGAGAACATATGAGCATCCAACAGATACATGAAAAAATGTTCAGCCTCACTAGTAATCAAAGAAATGCAAATTAAAACTACATTGAGATACCACCTACCTCCAGTCAGAATGGCCATTATCAATAACTCAAAAAATAACAGATGCCAGAGAGGATGTGGCAAAGAGGGAACACTTCTACACTGTTGGTGGGAGTGTAAACTGGTACAGCCTCTGTGGAAAGCAGTGTGGTGATTCCTAAAAGTTCTAAAAATCGATCTTCCATATGACTCCGCAATCCCGCTACTGGGAACATACCCGGAAGAACTCAAATCACTCTATAAAAAAGTTACCTGCACATTTATGTTTATTGCAGCATTGTTCACAATAGCAAGAACATGGAACCAACCGTGATACCTGTCAAAATAGGACCAGATTTTAAAAAATGAGGTACATATGCACAGTGGAATATTACGCAGCCATAAAGAAGAAGAAAATCATGAACTTCGCAGAAATCTGAATGGACTTAGAGTCTATAATACTGAGTGATCTTTCACAGAAACAAAGAACTGAGTATCACATGTTCTCACTCACAAGTAGTCTATCATAATACTATAAGAAAAGGATTGACAGTAGTGGGAAACTGCAGGGGGCTGGAGGGGGGCTGGAGGGAGGATTGGCAGTAGTGGGAATCTTCCAGGGGAAGGGGGACACATCTCATCAACAAGGGTACCTGCACAATCAATATTTATATACCTAACCCTGAACTATACCCCACAATTTTAAAATATAAAATTTAAAGGTGAAAAAATAAATAAATAAATAAATAATTTTAAACATATGCCTACTCCATGACGCAGAAATTCTACTTTTAAATAAATATCCATGAGAAATAAATGTGTATATCCAAAGTAACATGAACAAAGATGTTCATGAAAGCATTATTCAAAAAAACTGAAAACAGCCCAAATGTCCATCAACAGAATTAATTGGCCATAATTGACCTACTCATATAGTGAAATACTACACAGTAACTAAAAAGTAACCAACGTGCTATATATAAGCAACATGGGTGAATCACACAGATATTATGCTGAGCAAAAGAAGACAGGAACAAAATAATGTACACTGTAAAAATAATGTATATGAGGTAAAGATGTCTATGGTGCTAGAAAGCAGAATATTATTACTTCTGACAGCAATATTGACTGTAAGTAGCAGAAAACAGTCTTATGGGTTCTGTAAATATTTTATATCTTGGTTAAAATGTTAGTTATGCAGATATATATACACATATATTGACAGAAGAGTTGCAAACTTTGCACTTAAAGTTAGTTCGCTATACACATTTGCATATGTTAAAGTTAAACAATACAAAAATAAACGGCAATACCATTTCTTATCTATTAAATTGACAAAAATCTAAGAGTTTGGCAACCCTCTGCTGTGAGGTTATGGTAAAACAGATTGATGCATTACTGATACAACTTTTATGGAAGGTAATGTGGTAATTTCTAACAAAATCACATAGGCATCTCTATCCTTTCACCTAGCAAATACACTTCTAGGACTCTCATCGTTGTCAAAAAATACAAAATGATGTATGGGCCATTTTTTATAATGAAAAAAGATTGGAAACAAAGCCAGTGTTCGTCAGCTGGAGGCTTGTTGAATAAACCATGAAACTTCAACAAGATCATGCAGTTTTAAGAAGGATATAGAATACTCCCCTGGTTATATCCTTCAGTGATAAAAGATACATTATAGACTAGGCTTTAGGTGTGTGACTTGAAGCAGGGGATGAGAGGAAGATGGTTTAAAGATAGGTTTAAGATTTTTGACACTGCTTTTGTCTAGAATTGGAGTTTAGTTTCCTTCGCCCTGAATCTCGGCTGTCTGTGACTGCATTGACCAATAGGATATGGTAAAAATGACACTAAGTCAGCCAGGGCTCAGCCTTTGAAAGGACCAGCAGCTCCCACTTCACTCTTAGATAACCCTGAGCTACCATGTAAGAAGTCCTTCCACCCTGCTGAAGAGACTACTACATAGAAAGGCCTTGAGGCTGTTTAGAGAAAGAGATGATCCCAGCTGAACCCAAATGCCATCCTTGCCAAGGCACCAGGCATGTGAGTGAGCTTTCCTGGACACTCCTTGCCAGTCCACCCAAATCTAGCCACCTTGTGAATTTCATTGACACAACATGGAGCAGAGGAATTGCATACAATGGTAATATGCCTATGGCCATTTTTTAATTGTTATGTATATTTTTGAGCAAATGATGTAACTTATGTTATTAGGAGTCAAAATGCTGAATTTAAACAAGCATAAATCAAAAAAATTTAAAGAAAGACACTGCAAAGTTAAATTGAATGGGGAGTATCAGTATGTACTCATATTTTTTCTGTCTAAAAATACGCATGTCCTAATTTGTGTCACTGAAAAGGTCTAGAAGCAATGACAACCCAGTAGCAGTGAGCAGCCCAACTGCCCAATCTATGATCTCTAAATACCATTACCCACAAAAAGACACCAGGATTACTTGTAGAAATGACTGAGTCTAAATCTGGGGCTACAAATATACAAGATGAGCCTGAGCCAAGAAAACAAGGAGCCAAGAAAACAAGGAAGTTCTTGATGTGCCAAGAAAACAAGGAAGTTGTTGAAGACAGGGTCATGCTAAAAACTCACAGGAGCCAAGTCAAAGGAATGTATTAGCCTAAGATGACACAATGTGAGAAAAAATGATGACTACAATGGATTGAAATATATAAAATACACAAAAATGTATGAGTTGATCATGATACTAAAAAAAAATCCGATTTATCACCATTGGAGGTTGCCAAGCCACCAACTTATTACTTCAAAAACGCCACCAACTTATTACTTTGACAGCACACAAAATCAAACATTTATTCTGCCTTTCCTATACAGATTTTGTTTCAGAGTGATGAAATGATTGCTGGTAAGAAGTTCTTTACAGAAAAATCCCAGACAATAAAAGTGGCAGGATTGGTGAAATTAGAATATCACCATTTGGCAACGCCAATGAAATAACAGACTTAGGCAATAACTATGAATTAATGCTAAAAGTCATTAGCAGAAAGTTAATGGGAGCATTATAATGGAGAGAGTCAGGTGACATCACTTAAAACATAAATCCATCGTTGCAACACTTAAAAAAGGACCACACATTATGTGCCTCACAATAAAACATAAAGTTTATAGCACTATAAACTTATGAAGTGTTCTTGCCTAAAAAAAATGAACCCGAATCTTCTCAATCTCTAGATATAGTTGTAAGATAACAAAAAATACCATGAGTGGAACAACAAGCAAAATAACATAAATGAAAAAGTAATCAACCAAATCTAAAATGTAGAATATTCTACAGGCCTAATGTTCTGGTACCTCTAACAAATAAAATGGCATGTGAAAAGGGGGAGGGATCACATGGTAGCTACATCTTTTGTTTTTTGAAGAATTTCCATGCTATTTTCTATGATAACTGTACAAATTTATATTCCCACTAACAGAGTGCAAGAGTTCCCTTTTCTCCACATCCTTGCCATAAATTATCTTTCATATTTTTGATAAAAGTCATTCTAACAGGTGTCAAGTGATATATCACTGTGGTTTGAATTTGCATTTCCCTAATGATTAGTAACACTGAGCATTTTATGAACCTGTAATGTGGTATATGTATACGATGGAATACGACTCAGCTCTAAAAAAAGAATAAAATTCTAACATTTGTGACAATATGGATGAATCTAGGGGAAATAAGCCAGACACAGAAAGACCGATATCACATGATTTTGTTGATATGTGGCATCTTTAAAAAGCTGAATTTATCGTAGCAGAGAGTAAAATGGTGATTACCATAGCCTGAGAGTAAGGAGAGCGAGGGAATGAGAAAATTATTGACCAAACAGTACAGTGTCAGCCAGACAGGAGAAATAAGTTTTGAGAGCTGTTGCACAGCAGGATGACCACAGTCAATAATAATGTATTGTATTTCTCATAATAACTAAGAAAGTAAATTTAAGTCTACCAACCACAACAAAGGTCAAGGAAGTGAGTGACACATTAATCAGCTTAATTTAATCACTCCATATTGTATACATATATCAAATCTCACATTGTATTTCATAAATGTAATAGAATTATTATTTATCAATTAGAAAAAATATAAATAAAATGAGAACATTTTTATAATGGGAAGGAAACTGATAAAGGCATAAAAGCAAATGTAGACCTTGTTTAGATACTGTACAACTAACTGCAAATTCATTTGGAAAAAAGTCTTTGAGTTCATCAGTTTCCTAGTTAACAAAGTAAAAGTTAAATATTTACCTACCCTATGACCCAGAAATTTCACCCCCAGTTATTTATTCAAGAGAAATAAAAACATGTCCACAAAAAGACATGTACAAGAAAGTTCGTAGTCATTTTATCATAATAGCCAACAATGCAGGAAAAACAAATGTCCATCAACAGGAGAATGGATAAACAAATAATGGTATATTTATACAATTTAATAATACTGAATTAAAAAGAATGAGCTACTACTATATATACAGCATGGATAGACCTCACAAGTATGCTAGGTGAAATATTCCAAACACAAAATAATATTGTATGGTTCTATTTACATAAAATTCCAGAATAGGCAAAACTAATCTATGATGGAAAAAAAATAATAAGCCATTGGCTCCAGAAGGGAAGTTAAAAGTGGCAAAAGGTATGAGAGGATTTTCTAAGGTAACGGAAATATTCTACACCTTAAGAGGGGTGTGAATTACAAAAGAGTAGGCATTTGTTAAAATGCATTGAAATGTACACTTGGGATTTGTACCTGTCACTCAATAAATGTTACCTTAGAAAAGAAGAATATAAACAAATACTGAACTCTAGTCAACTGGCTTTCTTTACACAGTGATACGTGTCAACCATTCTAAAACCACTTTCTGTGTTCTCTATGCTTGAGCAAATAAGTAAATACATTGAGGATAATGAGGGTCGGGCTTCTCATTATTAGAGTATATAGATACAAGTGTGGAAAGGGAAACAACTAGACTGCATTGGATTAGGATGGGAGGCATGAGTATTAACTTATAGTTTTAATTATTATAGAGTTTAATAATGTATAGTTTTATAGAAGTAAATATGTGTGTACATGTATTTTCTAGCTCTGTCCACTGAGACAGCCTAGACACCATGATATGACAATAACAACACATTCGGCATTGAGATTTCAGTTTCTATATATTAAATTTTTAATTTTACTTTCTGATAGTAAATTTTAGCTTCTCCACTAAAAAGAATAAGAACTCCTTGAAAAAGCTGATTCCAAAGTTTAAACCGAGAAAACACAGGGGATCCTGGAGCATCTTGCTGATCCAAAAATAAAGGAAGTGCCCAAAAAACAATGATCCAAAAAGGACACAGGAGCAGGTTCAACAGGATGCCCACTGGCCAAAGCTGGGAAAATTTGAGCATCAAAATTAAATAATTGATTATAACACATTAAGTAAAATAACATCCCACAAGTTCATACTGATAAGTGTTAGGGTATGAATGGACCGGGTGAGGATGGAGATGCACAGGGAAGGCGCGCAGCACTGCCTAGGGCTGGCAGGCCGTAGGTGCCACACTGGGAACCTAGAGATCCGAGTAAATTGCAAAGAATTGCAACACAGAAGTGAGAGAAGGAAAGATTTATTTAAGAAAAGTTCACCCCCCACAGACAGGGAGTGGGCCTACACTCTAGGTGAGTGTGGCATCATAGCCCCCCAGAGTCCTGCCTTAAATCCTTCTCTTGGAGATGTTGCACATGACTGCCGTGACTGCTGTGACTTCCTTATTGACCGCCTGTGGATGTCTTGGAGAACCTGTGACTCAGAGACCCATTAATGTCCGCCCATATTATCACAGCCCCTAGAGAAGGGTGTGACAAGGATTCTAATTCTCCTGCACCTTCCCAAACGACGTTCCTTAGACCTAATGGAGGGTGTACCTCCCCTTATCTCATAGGCATTCCCAGTGGGTAGTTTCGGGGGGAATGCTTGACTTCCCTGTAGTTAGGGCCCAATTTACTGGAAGATCGAATCCCCACCTGCTCTCCCCCTGAGCGATTATAACTTTTGTAATTACAAGTTTCATGACTTTTACAGTCCTTGCCCAATGCATGATGTCTTAGGCTTTGTAAATTCCCTTTACTCTAGGTAAGCTTGATTGCCACTATGAGATACCCCAGATACCTGAAAGTCTGTTTCTGACAAGACAAAATCGGTAAAATTAATTATACCTAAAGTGTGCATTTCTCCAAAAGCACAGCTTCTATTTTCTCATCATTGTCTCAAGGTTTAAGAACAAGATGAAAAATGGCTTCCCACTCTCAGTCTGTCCTTTCATTCCCCACTCCTGCTCTTGGAAATATTCTTATGATCCTGGGACACGGGGTGAAGATCCTTCTTCTGTATCTACTTCCTGCTGAGATGGGGCTGTAGCGATGTCCCTACCTATCTATTCCCACGGGCATGAACAGGAAATGGCAGGATCTTAAGCAAATGTATTCGGATCTAATAAAACATCAAGTGAGAGCCTGGGCAAAAATTATTAAGCAGCCGGGCTCAGTGGCTCAGCCTGTAATCCCGCGCCTTTGGGAGGCTGAGGTGAGTGGACTGCCTGAGCCCGCAGGTTCGAGACCCGCCTGGGCAGCGAGACCTCATCTCTACAATAAATCAAAAAAATCAGCCAGGCATGGTAGTGCATGCCTGTAATTCCGGCTACTTGGAAGGCTGAGGCGGAAGTATCGCCGGAGCCCAGCGGGTCGAAGCTGTGATGACCGGGAGCGGCCACTGCACTCCAGTCTGAGCGACAGAGTGAGACTCCAATTAAAAAAAAAATTATTAAGCAAACGGTGATGAAAAAGGCTATGACCCCAAAAACACTGTTGGAAAAGTGAAAGTCCCATAAATTATATGTATTCATTAACATAAGTTGAAATATTCCTTTGTAAATTATCTATAGTTGTACTTTAACAAGGAAATACAGCCACTTTGACAAAGTCTGAAAAAAAAATTAAAAACATTAAAGACATGTAGTTAGGTTGTAGCTTAAACTGAGAATTCAAAACAGGTAAACATTGGCGAGAGAAAACAGTTTCCTTTGTTTTTATAATAGGTCTGATATACTTTTACAACAATTGATATGCTAGAGGGTGAAGTCCAGTTATTTTGCCATTCATTCTTTGTTGGATAGTAATCCTTGTACCTGGTCTGCAGGGAATTCAGGAGGGGGTGGGGTAGGTGTGGTTCCTGGAGTTTGCTTCTTATCTCACCCTAGAGAGACTGATTGAGAACTTTAAGAGTTTAAGTATTAAAATTTTCAAAAGCACAATGTTACAACACAAAATCACAGTAGTTATTATAAGTTATTTATTTAGCCAAAATGGTAGTCCAAAGATTTTGAAAAGAAAAAAAAAAAAAAAAACTCGTTTTTTGGTAACAAAACCTCACTTTTTGTAACAAAGATAGTTGGGGGGGCTAGTTGAATTTTGTCTCTTTCTTCCCCCCTCTTTGTTGAAAGAAGAAAATTCTTTTGGATAAGGCTATATGATTTCAACATGAATGACTAGGACCAAAAGGCTGGCCCCTGTCTTAAATTAAGAAATTAATTTGTGTTCCAGTGCCCTGTTTACCTGGGGGATTGTTGGGGTGATGGTGAGCCAGTGCCAGGCAGTTTAGTACATTTGCAGCCCTCCATAAGCGGCCACCATTTGTGAGCCAAGTGTTCTCTCCTCTCTTCAGAAGAGAGTGCACCTGCTTTCCAATGGCTTTTTGGCCTGCATGGTGGACAAGATCCCAGAGGTTAAGAACTTTTTGGGGCAACTATGCTTTCAGTGCCCCCACAGACTGTACCCATAAGCAGTGGGCACAATTCCCTTAGCTGGTTTGTTCTTACCAGGTGTTTGATGGGCAGCTGGAGTTTTGTCACTAATGGTGACTGCCAGTTGGGGTGCCTCTTTAGCCCTCTGGTTCTGCAGCCCTCCATGTAGGTACCCTGTTGTTTTTCGAGTGTTTTCTCTAGAAAAAAAACCTCAAAAGTTCTTTTTAATAGGCTACACATAAGACATTTTGATTATTTCTGTTTGTTAACAGTTTGATGCAAAACCCTTTGGAGTGAACAGACCATATGGATGTAAAATGATCTGTACCTACTTATTTATAATTATGAACAGGCAGAGTCGTTAAAAAAAACTCTTATGAATTATTAAATTGTAATCTTAGTTGTAAGGTGTGGACAATTAGGTGAGAGTGATCAGTTCCCATCCTTATTGTGTTCACCCAGAGTACCCAGTATTTTATCCAACCAGCAGGAGAAGTACTAGGCTTAGTAAAAGTGACTTAACCAGGTGGGAATGGCCAGTTTTTAAACCTTGTCATGTTATGCAGGGTGTCTAGCATTTATAAAGCTTTACCTTTCTCATAAGAGCGTGCTAGTTAGACACCTAACAGGTGATTTAACATTTTGTCTATAAAATACAACTTTAGCGAACCTGATATAACAAATTGGTGTTATTTAGCACTAAAGCTAACACATGGTAAAGTTGGAAATAATATTTTTCTAGAGCATTTGCAAGTTTGATTGAAAAAACATTAAAATTACAATTAACCTTTTTGTAGTTAGTTAACAGGATTTACGTAATCCTTTTACTTTTGTCTGGGATAGTTGATATAGTCCCAGTTTAGATATAACTTGAGAGAGATTTATCAAAAGAAAACAAGAACTTTAATATCCTTTTGTCCCAGCCACCCTCCTGAGAAGAGACCTATTAAGCCATGTGGAAACTTGAATGGGCTTTCCAAGTACATGTGGGGGTGGTGACTTGTTGCAGCTAGTAGGGCTGCCACCAGGGGTTATCAAGCAGTGAGGGGAGAGGGATGAGAAGGCTGGAGGTTGGGGTCAGGCGCAGTGGCCTTTGGCACAGGCCCCTCCTCCAAAGACAAAAGAGAAAGACTGGAGGCCAGAGTTAGGTGTCCATCCTGCCTGAGATGCCAGCCCCTCCTCCAAAGACAAAAGAGAAAGACTGGAGACTGGGGTCAGGTGCCGTGGCCTTTGGCACCGGCCCCTTCTCCGAAGGTAAAAGAGAAAGACTGAAGGCCAGGGTTAGGCACCGCGGCCATAGACGCCAGCCCTTCCTTCGCAGATAAAGGTGGAGGGCGAGAAGGAAGAGAAACTGATGGAGAGTGGAATAGCAAAAGCAGACTATAAGAGAGACAAGAGAAGTTAAACCAGCTGGGTTAGACTTTGAGTTGATAGTTGGAAAGCAGGAATTGGGTCTGGGGAGCCAACACAGAAGTACGGCAAGAACAGACAACTGGGTGGCGAGCTAACTCATGAAAGGCCTGAATACATAGGATTTTAAGGTGTTTGCCATTTTTCTTTAAGTACAGACCAAGCTGCAAAAGGGTGTTAGGGTCTAGGGAGTTACTTTCCCCGTACTTGTCCACCAGATGAAAAGGTTGGCTGGGGCAAGGTGGGCCGGAGCCGGTGCCGGGGCTGTAAAGCAGTATTGTAATAAAAGGAATTTCCCCGTACTTGTCCACCAGATGAAAAAGTCAGCTGGGGCAAGGTGGGCTGCGGCAAGGTGGGCCAGAGCCGGTACCGGGACTGCAAAGCAGTATTGTAGTAAAAGGACAGTTGGGATGGGCTCTTGGTATCATGGCTGTTTCTGGGCCTTATAAAAGACCCATAAAGTCATCCAAACGGATGACCAAGAGCACGCAAAAGGAAACAGGGGTATTATTGGAATGGGCTCTACTGGTATCATGGATGTTTTCTGGGCCTTATCCCAACCAGATCCCCTGTCGGGTGTCCCCAACAGGTTCAAAGGATCAGCACAGAGTCAGCAGGGAGAGAGCATCTTCCCATCCCGGTGCCCACTGGAACTTGCCGATACATGCTCCACCATGACTTGGAAGGCCTGGTACCAAGACTTTGAGCAACTAGGTCCCCGACCCTTGCTAGGAGTCTTCCAAGATGGAACCGGAAACCCGAGAGACCCAGAAAGTCATCTGAACAAAGGGCGGTCCAAGAGCACGCATTCAAATGTGTGTGTGTGGAAGAAAAAAAACGGGGGATGACTCACCAAAGGCGCAGAAAGGCGCACCGTAGCTGTTAGAGTTTCAAGGTCCTTCATGGAGTTACTTCGCCAGCCAGAGAGGAAAAGAGTAAAGAAACAGGCACTGGAGGTTCGAACTTTCCTTCAGGGACCTTCTTGCCTCCCTAGGGAGTAGCCCTAGGCAGAGACTGTCAGTTGTCCTCTGAGATCCAGCTCAGACCATGGGGAAACTCAGAAATCTTGGCTAGAAGGAAGCAAAGAGTTAACCTTAGTCCCTCACCCAGTCGGGCCACAGCGGTCTGATGTTTTTCCCTGGAACCTTTCAGCACGCTGAAGTGTAACCTCAGCCAGAGCCCTCAGTTGCAACCAGTTTCCAACACAGTCCACAGAGGGTCACCAGTTAGGAAACAAGAAAGAGAGCGAGAGAGACAGATCTCGGTGGGACCTCCAAAAATGTTAGGGTACCGACAGACCGGGTGAGGGTGGAGATGCGCAGGGAAGGCGCGCAGCACTGCCAGGGCTGGCAAGCCAGAGGTGCCGCACTGGGAACCCAGAGATCCAAGTCAATTGCAAAGAATTGCGACACACAGAGGTGAGAGAAGAAAAGATTTATTTAAGAAAAGTTCACCCCCCACAGACAGGGAGTGGTCCTACACTCTAGGTGAGTGTGGCGTCATAGCTCCCCAGAGTCCTGCCTTAAATCCTTCTCTTGGAGATGTTGCACATGACTGCCGTGACTGCTGTGACTTCCTTATCGACCACCTGTGGGTGTCTTGGAGAACCTGTGACTCAGAGACCCATTAATGTCCGCCCACATTATCACAGCCCCTAGAGAAGGGTGTGGCAAGGATTCTAATTCTCCTGCACCTTCTCAAACGACGTTCCTTAGAACTAACGGAGGGTGTACCTCCCCTTATCTCCTAGGCATTTCCAGTGGGTAGCTTTGGGGGCATACTTGACTTCCCTGTAGATAGGGCCCAATTTACTGGAAGATCGAATCCCCACCTGCTCTCCCTCTGAGCGATTATAACTTTTGTAATTACAAGTTTCATGACTTTTACAGTCCTTGCCCAATGCATGATGTCTTAGGCCTTGTAAATTCCCTTTACTCTAGGTAAGCTTGATTGCCACTATGAGATACCCCAGATACCTGAAAGTCTGTTTCTGACAAGACAAAATCGGTAAAGTTAATTATACCTAAAGTGTGTATTTCTCCAAAAGCACAGCTTCTATTTTCTCATCATTGTGTCAAGGTTTAAGAACAAGATGAAAAATGGCTTTCCACTCTCAGTCTGTCCTTTCAATAAGGAAACCAATTAATCAACAAATGGCAGGGGAAGACCCTTTTTTATAGTGGAATGCCAATTAGTAAATATAGGCAGTAAACCTAGAAAATTAAGTGGATGCTAAAACTTGTGAATGAAAGTTTGATGAGGACAAGGAAATTTACATAGTCTCCAGGACCTCTCCACTGGATATTTAGAATTAACTGTATAATGGAGAAGCCTGGAGACACCTCCTTACCAAATGATCAAAATCAATATGACCTGTATCATCTCCCAAGAGGATACACTGACAGCAACACAAGTTCACGTCATTGGTATTTCTGTCAAAAAGACATAACGTAAGTCTAATCATCAGGAAACTTCAGAGAAACTCAAGTTAAGAGACGTTCTACAAAACAGCTGGCCTGTACCTTTCAAAAACTGAAAAGGTCAAGGAAATGTTTTCTATGAAAAAGACTAAAGAGACGTGACAACCAAATGTATGATTCTGCATTGGATCTACCCTGGGGGAAAATACATAACTATAAAAAGAATTATTGGGAAACTTCCAAGTTTTGAATGTGAATGTGGATAGATAATAGAGTGCTAAATTTCTTGCTCTTGATAATTGTACTGTGGTTATACAAGAGAATGCCTTTGCCTTCGGGAAATAAGGAAAGGGATGTGATGTCTCCAGTGTACTCACATCAATCAGGAAAAACATTTATATAAATAATAAATCAAATAGAAAAATTTCATGAGTTTAGGCAGAGTGTATATGAGAGATTCTTGCAACTTTTTGTTAATTTTATGTTTTCTCAAAAAGGAACAAACCAAAGAAATAATTATTTAATTAATCAGGGATATGAATATAGACAGGGTTAATGAATAAAAAGCAATTTCTGACAATGGCATGGTGGTTGTGTTTTTTAAGTCTTTGCTGGAGATTGAATTATACAACACAATGTTTGGAATTAGCTTTAAAATCATCCAGGAGGAACAAAAGGTGATGGGATAGATAAAAGTCATATGCAAGTTGAGTTTAAGGAAGCTGCGTCCATCTGTCTCACTGACAGGACTGTTGGGAGGTGCGGTGGCCAGTGTCAGATGGTAGAGTTCCTATTAACTAAGCAGAGCCTGGCTGCACCCTTCCCAGCCATTCAACAGAAGGCTGTCCCCTCTGCCTAGCCAGGTGGCCACTGGTCAGTTAAGCTTCTGGTCTCCACAGTCCCCTGTAGGAGGGCTACAATCTATATACACCTCTTTGACTTTTCCAAGTGTTCTGACAGCAGCAGACATGGGGGTAGGTAGCAGGAGAGGGAGCTGGGATAAGCCTGCCTTTATGGCACCACAAATAAATACAAAAGGGATTTTTCTCTCTTAGGAAGAAGCCACTTTCTAAATGAAATCAGGAGCTTCCCGAGAGTCATTTGCAAGGCTCAAGACCTCGGAAATAGTCCTTCTACCCCTCTCTGCTCACCCTCCCCCCACAGACTGACTAACTTTTCCTGCCGTGTATGTAAAATCATGCTTCTGTCCCTAGCAGAGCTCGCCTGGTGGCACAGGCTATCCTCAGTCCTTAGAATAGGATAATGAGACATCCAATTAAGGTGAGGGTCTATGAGCACAGCTCTGGAAGACAGAGTCCAGCTTGTGGGGTAAGCACTGGCTTGGAATAAGTGGCAGGTCACCTCAGGGACCACCGGGCTTTTGTGTGCCTGAATGGGCCATTCACAGGGCACTCTGGGCAGGAACTGCTGTAGGCAAACAAAATGCTTGGCCTCTGGCAGTTTGAGAAAGGACCCAGGAGGCCTCTTTGGAGAAGGTGGTGACAAGACACTTTGCTGCTGTGTGTCCTGTCACTGTCTACCTTTCAGACTGCTGCTGCCCAGACAAGGACACTAGATAGGTGAGGAGGGTGCTGGATAGCCTTTGACTAAGGCAAAACGAGTCCCCCAACCCTACAAAAATGATAGAAACACAAGAACTGCATCTCTAATAAGAATAATGATGATCATCTACTATCTATTGAGGACTAAGACTTTAAAGTGCATTATTTGCTTAATTCCTCCCCAAAACATACTGTTATCTACTTTCATTACCTTGACTTGTATTGCATCATAGTCTATTATATATTATAAAAGAATGTAGATACTTTTATTATCTCCACATAAGAAACCTGAAACTGAAGATCAAGTTGTTTCCTGAGGCTACAAAATAATAACTGGAAAGTGGAAATTGAACTTAGAACAAGTTTGAGTCTTAAAAGTCTTGAGTCCCAACTCTCAACCTCAGTGCTTATGCTGCCACCAATCACGGGAACCAAAACCCAAACCTGAATGGCAATTACCTAGGGAAACTCGAACTCTAGAAATAGAGGACTCAGTCAAAGGGAGTCTTGAATTCAGAAGCAAAAAAACTGCAGACCTTAGGCTTGGGGTACAAGGCTGGCAACCAGTAATTTAGAGACTATCAGGCAGATAGCCAGGGAAGTGGAGGTGAGGGATCTAGCCTCAGGGAACAGAAGTCCAGGGCAGCCACTGAACCAGAAATCTGCTTTTGCTGAAGCTAGGGAGAAAAAACTTGGTGGTAAGGCCATTAAAATTTAATTAGAGGTCACTCTGTGTGGGGCTGGCTGAGTCCAGTTGAAAATGGGGGAGGGAGAAATATCTGTGAGTTGAGTCAGTCGCAGAAGGCTTCCTGGGGAGGGGGGGCATCCAGCTAACCTCTGATGGCAGGTAGGACAGGACAAAAGGGGGAGAGGAGGAAATGCCTTCAACTGATCAACAGAATAAACAGAGCAAAGGTGAGCTTAGTATTTCTTCCTCTGGTACCAAGTGAGTTTCTGGGCTTTTTTTCTCTCTTAAGGTAAAAGCTATGCAATGGGGCCCTTTTTAGGGAGCAGTATTTTACAAGGTACAAAGCACACAGTCACCCCTCTCACCTAATTCCTGTCACTGCCTTCTGAGAAGAGGAGGGTGCCATCACCATTTTACAGAGGAGGAATCTTAAACTCAGAGATAGTAACTCTGTGAAGGGGAGCATTTTGCTTAAGAAAACACAAAGTCAGTTTCAAATCCAGGTCCTGAAAGGCCTTAATCCTTGCTTTTGTAGGCACTGGGTAGGAGCAGCTTATCTGTTGATGGACTTGAAGAGTCTTGCTGTGGTTGCTGTTGGGAGGCATGAGATTCTAAATGCTGCTGCTGCATCTCATTTGTTGATGACACCAAGTTGAGGTTTGCATCTCTGGCTAATGGGTGGAAGCTGTGGGCGGAGGGAGGAGACAGTGACAGACGAGAATAAATCCATTCATTCATCATTAATGCATTCATTCATTCATCCAATGTATATTGAGCATCTACTGTGTGTCAGGCTTTGTGTTTGATTCTAGTTACTAGCAGACATAGTCCTTATGCTCATGAAGTGTGCAGTCCAGAAGGGGTGAAATGTATGGATCAAATAATAGCACAAATGTAGAATTACAGTCTGGAATAAGGCTATGAAAAAAGAAAAGCACAGGGAGGTTATAAGAGTTGTAATAGGAGTCCTGACCTAATCTGGGAAGTGACAGAAGTCTTTACTAGGAAGTAACATATAAGCTAAGATCTGAAAGGTGAATAGGAACTAACAAGTGAAAGATTGGCTTACAGAGCTTCTAGAAAGAGCAGCCCACCAGGGTCAAGGCCATGAGGCTGGAGGGAGCAATGAGAGGGTGGCGGAGCAGGAGAGACAGCCTGAGGAGACACTGGGGAGGCAGTAGGACCAGCAAGTAGAGAGCCTCGTAAGATGGGTCTTTATACTGAAGACATGAGAATCTACTGAAGAGTTTTCAGCTTGCCATCCTTGATCATAACTGTTTTTAAATGTCATTGTGGCTGCTGTGTAGATAATGAATCAGATCAACAAAAGTGGAAGCAGAGAGAAGTTAGAAAATAGTGTAATCAAATAAATGGAAGGTAACAATGACTTCTCAGGGAATGGCTATGGACACAGATATTGATGGATTCCAGAGTTACAAAGAAAATATTATCAACCGAAGTACATTTCCCAGCAAGGAAGCAAGATCCCACAGGACATTCCTCCTGGTCAACCAATACTAAATAGGTGGTTTCTCGTACAGCTTCTTATTTTCATGAGGAACCATGAAGAACCATGAAGAACCATGAAGAACCCAGAGGTGATATGAAGTGCTCAAGATTATGCAACCAGGAAAAGAACCCAGGTATCCAAATCCCTGCCCAGATCCTTTATTCCATGACACATCTCTTCCTGTGAGAACACTGAAGCATAGACTATCACCAAATGCTTCTCAGACCTTAGTTTAGCTTTTCATAAAGCAAAATCCACATTCTAGTGGTGTATTTCACACTCTATTCAAAACTAGTCTTAAACACAGCCCATTCACCAGCAGTCCTTATGGACCTGGCTTCCCTGGATCCCCATGGATGGATAATTCAAAAAGCCTTTTGTTGTTGTTATAACAAATTACCATAAATGTAGTGGTTTAAAACAATGCAAATCTATCTGCTTACATACCTCTAAGACAAAAGTCTAAAATCCACTGGGTTCAAGTCAAGGTGGAGGCAGCATTGTCTCCTTTTGGAAGCTGTAGAGAAGAATCCGTTTTCTTGCTTTTTCCTGCTTCTAGAGGTTGCCGACATTCTTGGCTCATGGCTCAAAAGTGAGCAGTGTAGCATCTTGCTTCCCTTGTCACATTGCCTTCTTCTTCTGTAATCAAATGTTTCCTCTTCTCTCTCTCTCTCTTTTTTTTTTTTGAGTCAGAATCTGACTCTGTCACCCAGGCTGGAGTGCAATGGCACACTCATAGCCACCCCAGCATCAACCTGCTGTACTCCAGCCATCCTTCTGCCTCAGCCTTCCAAGTAGCCAGAACTACAGGCACACACTACCACACCCGACTGTTTTTTTCTATTTATTATAGAGACGCGGTCTCACCAACTTGCCAGGGCTGGTCTCCAACTCTCAGGTCAGGCAATCCACTTGCCTCTACCTCACAAAGGGCAAGGACTACAGGCTGAGTCACAAAGCCCGGCTTTCTCTTCTCTCTTAAAAGGACAATTGTGATTACATGTTGGGCCCACTTGAATAATCCAGGATAATCTTTCTAGCTCTAGATCCGGAACTTAATTACATCTGCAAATTTCCTTTTACCTTTTAAAGTAACTTCATAGGATCTAGGAATTAAGATTCGTATATCTTGCAGGCCATTATTCTGACTACCATAGCTTCTGCTTATCCTCCATGAAAGACAGACAGGGCTCCAACCTCAACCCAGACAAGATGGGTAATTACCTTTTTACTGTACTTAAGGGCAATTGAGTTCATAGTAAAAACGACGGACCTTGCCCCAAGTAAAGAAAGGCAGGAAAGGAAATAGGAAACAAAAGTTGACTGAGGATGAGCTAAGAAGATTGTCTTCATATTGAACTAAGAATGTCTACCCTTTAGAAGGCCACAGACACTCACTCTGAAAATACAATGAAACTTTGGATCCTCTCCCCCCGACCCAAGAAAATGCACACACCCCAGCATACCAACCTGTATACAATTTTAAATGTTTTATAGACCCATTGAAGCCCACCAAGGTTAAACATGTGCTGTGTACAATCAGAGCAGACTTAACAAAGTTTGAATGAGTGTTCAAGTCACACAGTCTCTACACCTCTGTAACTCACTCTTGCTAAGAGCTAAGACTATGGTAAGTCTTATGCTGATTTTGTCCTAGGTATCTGGGGTTAACACAATAACCAGAACTAGCCATCAAGACAGTGATATCTAAGGACCTTATTTTAGGGCCTCTGCGGATAGTCTCTAGCTAGAGTAGACCACAAAAAAAAAACAAAACTAATAAACAAGCAAACATAAACCCTACAGTGACTCTGAAATTCTAGCTTCACTCCTATAAGCTCAGTTTTAATAAACTGCACAATGAAATACAAATATTTATTTGATTGGGGCATTTTATTTTCAGAATCTGTCACATTAGTTATAATCAGACACTTAGCTAAGACAAAAAAAGCAATTATTCACTCCTTAAGAAAAAGTCAGCAACCCAATAGGAAAAGTGGGCAAAGACTTAGATTATTTGCAGAGGATAACAATAGAGTTCAATTTCACTGGTCATCTGGTAAATGCAAATGAAATCTATGAGATAACAACACACATCACCAGAATGATCTTTGTGAAAAAGACAGATAATATCCAGTATTGGTTAAGAGGTAGACCTTAAGAAACTATCATATGCTGTTACAGGTGGGAAACAGTGCCGATTAATACAATCACTTTGGGAAATTGATGGCAGTATCCACTACAGTTGAGCACATGTATAGACTATGATCCAATAAATCAAACAAAAATATGTATGCAGTATATGTTTATCAAAAGATATCTATTAGAATAATGTGTATAACAGTACCATTATTTTTATTTTAAAAAAACTGTGGTAGGATATACATAATAAAACCTACTGTCAACCATTTCTAGGTGTATACAGTTCAGTAGCATTAAGCACATTGACATACTATGCAACCATCACCAAAATTCATCTCTAGAACTTTGTCATCTTTCCAAACTAAAACATCATACCCATTAAACAATAACTTCCCATTCTACTATTATTCCCTGTCTCTGGCACCCATCATTCTATATTTTGTCTCTATGAACTAAGACTATTCTTGGGATCTCATATAAATGGAATCATAGAGTATTTGGCCTTTTGTGACTGACTCATTTTGCTTGGCGTAATGTCAAGATTCATCTATGTTGTAGCATGTGTCAGAATTTCCTTCCTCTTTAAAACTGAATAATATTCTATTGTATGCATATACCATACTTTACACTTTATCTTAGCCAAAAGATCAAGAAGCAATATACATATACTCATATACCAAATTTTGTTTATCCATACACCAGTTGATGTATACTTGGGTTGCTTCCACCTTTTGGCTACCGTGAATAATGCCATTAACATGGGTGTACAATTAACTGTTCAAGTTCCTGCTTTCAATTCTTTGGGGTTTATACCCAGAAGGAGAATTGCTGGGTCACATGGTGATTCTATTTTTAATTTTTGAAGAACCTTCACACTGTTTTCCACAGAGGCTATACCATTTTACATCTCCACAAGCAAAGCAAAAGCTTTCCAATTTATTCACATTCTGGCCAACACTTGTTATTTTCTGTTGTTGTCTTTTTTTTTAATAACCATCCTAAGATGTGAAGTGGTAATTCATTGTGGTTTCAATTTGCATTTCCCTAATAGTTAGTAACGTTGAGCATCTTTCATGTGTTTATGGGCCATGTGTATGACTTCTTTGGAGAAACATCTATTCAATTTCTTTGCCTATTTTTAATAAAATTGTTTTGTTGTTATTGTTAACTTGTAGAAATTACTTATATTGTCTGAATATTAACCCCTTATCAGATATATGATTTGCAAATATTTTCTCTTGTCATGTACTGTTTTTTTACTCTGTGTAATGTCATTTTTATTTAAAAATATTTTAGTTATTATGGATATATAACAGTGGTACATATTTATGGAATACATACAATACTTTGATACAAGCATACAATGTACAATGGTCAAATCAGGGTAATTGAGATATCTGCCACCTCAAGCATTTATCATTTCTTTGTGTTACAAACATTCCAATTTCATTCTTTTAGTTCTTTTGCAATATACATTAAATTGTTGTTAACCATAGTTGTCCTATTTTCACATCTGAACACTAAATCTTATTTCTTATTTCTAACTGTATTCTGTACCCTTTATCCATCCCCTCTTTAGCCCCCATTTCACTACTCTTCCCAGTCTCTGGGAACTATCATTCTACTCTGTATCTCCATGAGTTCCCATGTTTTAGCACCCACATTTGAAAACATGCAATATTTGTCTTTCGGTGCCTAGTTTATTTCACTTAGTTTAATGTCCTCTAGTTCCATCTATGTTTCTACAAATGTCAAGATTTCATTCTTTTATAGTTGAATAATATCCCATTGTATATGCATATGCACCACATTTTCTTTATCCATTTACTTGTTGATGGACACATAGGTTGATTCCATACCTTGGTTATTTTGAATAGTGCTGCAATGAACACAGGAGTGCAGATATCTCTTCAACACGCTGATTTCTTTTCTTTTGGATTTATACACAGCAGTGTAATTGTTGGGTGATATGGTAGTTCTACTGGTTAGTGTTTTGAGGAACCTCCATACTATTCTCCATTGTGGCTATAATAATTCACATTCCCACCAACACTACATGAGGGTTCCCCTTTCTCCACATCCTCGCCAGCATCTGTTCTTGCCTGTCTTCTTTATTAAAGTCACCTAAATGGAGTGAGATGATATCTCATTGTGGTTTTGATTTGCATTTATCTGAAGATCAGAGAAGCTGAACATTTTTTCACATACCTGTTGGCTATTTGTATGTCTTCTTTTGAGAAACATTTATTCAGATCTTTTTCTCGTTTTTTAATTAAGCTATAGGGGTTTTTTTTTTTTTTTTCTATTTTGTTGGCTAAGCTCCTTATATATTTTGGTTATTAATGTCTTGTCAGGTGAGTAGTTGCAAATATTTTCTCTCATTCTGTGAATTGTCTCTTTACTTTGCTAATTGTTTCCTTTGCTGTGTAGAATCTTTTAAACTTGATATAATCCTACTTGTCCATTTTTGCTTTGGTAGCTTGTGTTTTTCAGGTCTTACTCAAGAGATCTTTGCCCAGATCAATGTCCTGGAGTGTTCCCTCAATGTTTTCTTCTAGTTTTATAGTTTCTGGTCTTAAAGTCTTTAATACATTTTCATTTGATTATTATATGTGGTGTGGGATATCAGGTCTATTTTGATTATTCTGCAGTGGACACACAGTTTTCCCAGCACCATTTAGATAAGAAACGGCCCTTTTCTCAATGTTCTTGGCACCTTTATTGATTGTAAATGCATGAATTTATTTCTGGGTTCTCTGTCTGGTTCCATTGGTCTATTTATCTGCTTTTATGCCAGTACCATGCCGTTTGGTTACAATAGCTTTGAAGTATAATTTGAAGTCAGGTAATGTGGTACCTCCAGCTTTGTTCTTTTTCTCATAATTGGTTTGGATATTCTGGGTCTTTTGTGAGGTGGGAGGTCCATATAAATTTTAGGATTATTTTTTCTATTTCTATGAAGACTGCCACTGGTATTCTGGTAGAGATTGCATTGAATCTGTAGATTGTTTTTGGTATATGGACATTTTAACAATATTGATTCTTCCAATCCATGTACATAAAATAGTTTTCAATTTTTTGTGTGTCTTCTTCCATTTCTTTCATCAATACTTTATAGTTTTCATTGTAGAGAGCTTTCACTACTTTAAGTATATGTCTAGGTTTTTTATTTTATTTGTAACTATTGTAAATGAGATTACTTTCTTGGTTTCTTTTTCATATTGTTCACTGTTGGCTTATACAAATAATACTAATTTTTGTATGTTAATTTTTATATCCTGAAATTTTATTGAACTTGTTTATCAGTTCTAATAGTTTTTTGGTGGAGTCTTTAGGTTTTTCAAAATATAAGATTATATCATCTGCAAACAAGGATAATTTTTTACTTTTTCCTTTCCTATTTGGATGCCCTTTATTTTGTTCTCTTGTCTAATTGCTCTGGCTAGAACTTCCAGTACTATATTGGATAAAAGTGGTGATAATGAGCATCCTTGTCTTGTTCCAGATGTTAGAGGAAAAGTTTTCTGTTCTTCCCCGTTCAGTATGTTACTGGCTGTGAGTTTGTTGTATATTGCTTTTATCGTGTTGAGGTATGTTTCTTCTATGCTTTGTCTGGTTTGAGCACCAGAGTAATGCTGGTCACATAGGATGAATTTGGAAATATTCTCTCCTCAATTTTTTGTAATAGTTTAAGTAGGATAGTATTATTTATTATTTAAATGTTTGGTAGAATTAAGCAGTATAATCATCAGGTTCCATGCTAGAATTTAATGGGAAATTTTTTAGTACTACTTCCATCTCATTACTTGTTATTGCTCTATTCAGATTTTGTATTTCTTCATGGATCAGTCTTAGTAGCTGTACATGTCTGGGAATTTATCGATTTATTCTTGATTTTCCAACTTCTTGGCATATAGTTGCTTGTAATAGTCTCTAATGATTCTTTGAATTTCTGTGGTATCAGTTGTAATATCTTTTTTCACCTCTGATTTTATTTATTTGGATCTTATCTCTTAGTTAATCTGACTAAAGTTTTGTCTATTTTGTGTATCTTTTCAAGAAAGCCAACTTTTCAATTTTTCATTTTATTGATCTTTTGTTTTTTGTTTTTCTTTAGTCTTAATTTCATTTATTTCTTCTCTGATCTTTATTATTTCTTTTTCTATTAGTTTTAGTTTTAGCTTGTTCTTGCTTTTAAAGTTCTTTAAGATATCTCATTAGGTTATTTATTTGAAGTTTTTTGTTTTGCTTTGTTTCACTTTTTTGATGTAATTATTGCTATGAACTTTCCTCTTGGTACTGATTTTGCTATATCCCATAGGTTTTAGTGTGCTCCATTCACATTTATTTCAAGAAATGTTTAAATTTTCTTTTTAGTTTCTTCATTGATCCAGTTGTCATTCAAGAGCATATTGTTTAATTTCCATCTCTTTGTACAGTTTCCAAAGTTTCTCTTGTTATTGTTTTGTAGTTTTATGCCTTTGCTGTCAGAAAAGATACTGGATATTATCTCTATTTTTTTGAATTTTTTGAGATTTACTTTATGACTTAATTTATGGTCTATCCTCGAGAATGTTCCAAGTGCTGAGGAGAAGATTGTACATTCTGCAGCTGTTAGATAAAATGTTTGGTAAATCTCTCTTAAGTCCATTTGGTCTATAGTGCAGATTAAGTCTGACATTTCTTTGTTGAGTTTCTCTCTAGATAATCTGACCAATGCAGAAAATGAGGTGTTGGAGTCCCCAGCTATTATTTTATTGGAGTCTATCTCTCACATTAGCTCTAATAATATTTGTTTTATACACCTGTGTGCTCCAGTGCTGGGTACATATATATTTACAAGTGTGGCCTCTTGCTGAGTTAACCATTTTATCATTATATAATGACCTTCTTTGTCTCTTTTTATATTTTTTGTCTTGAAATATATTTTATCCATGTGTAGTTGTTCCTGCTTTTTTTTTTTTTTTCTTTTGCAAGGAATATCTTTTGCCATCAATTCATTTCAGTTTATGTGCATCTTTATAGGTAAGTTAAGTTTCTTGTAGGAAACACAGTTGGGTCTTGATTTGTTACTCATTAAACCACTCTGGGTCTTTTGATTTGAGAACTTAGTCCATTTACATTCAATGCTATTACAAATAGGTAAATATTGCCAAGTTGGTTTTTTTTTTCTGGTTTTTCTTAATCCTATTTTCTTTCTTCCTCCTTGTCTGTCTTGTGTAAAATTATTTTCTCTGATAATATATTTTAATTTCTTGAGTTTTTTATTGCTATGTATCTATTATGGCTTTCACTTTGTGGTTATGATAAAGCTTGCAAATAATATCGCATAACCAATTTTAAACAGATGAAAACTAAACTCATTACAAAGAAAAGGGACAAATCACAAACAAGCAAGAAAAAAACTTTACACTTTAACTCCACTTCCTTTGCTTTTTGACTATTTGTTGCCTCTACTTAATCTTTCTATATTGTCTATTTTTTTTAAAGATGTGGGGTACAATTCAGAGTTAGATACACAAACGTTGAGTATGCAGGTACTCTTATTGATGAGGTGTGCCCCTGCCTCCCCTAGCAGTTTCCCTCAACTGCCAATCCCACTGCCCCCCCACCCCCACTCCTGGCAGTTTCCCACTACTGCCAATGCCTTTCTTATAGTATTATGATAATTGTTCAAGGCCTGCTTATGAGCGAGAACACATGGTACTCTGTTCTTTGTTTCTGTGATAGATCACTGAGTATGATTGACTCTAAATCCATCCAAGTTGCTGCGAAGTCCATATTTTGTCTTTCTTCATGGCTGCATAATATTCCATTGTGTATATGTACCACATTTTTTTTAATCCACTCCAGCTTCCATGGGCAGCATGATGGTTCCGTGTTTTTGCTATTGTGAATAGAAATGCAACAAACATATGTGTGCAGGAATCTTTTTTGTAGAATGATTTGAGTTCTTCGGGGTATGTTCCCAATAGGGGAATTGCTAGGTCATATGGAAGGTCAATTTCTAGTTCATTCAGAAATCACCACACTGTCTTCCAAGAGGTTGAACTCGTTTGCGTTCCCACCAGCAGTGTAGAAGTGCTCCTTTTTCTCTGCATCCTCGCTAGCATCTGTTGTTGTTTGTTTTATGAATGATGGTCATTCTT
>NW_007245715.1:122367-126381 GCF_000164805.1 Carlito syrichta
GCGATCCTTCTGCCTCAGCCTTCCGAGTAGCCGGAATTACAGGTATGCGCTACCATGCCCAGCTGATTTTTTGATTTATTGTAGAGATGAGGTCCCACTGCCCAGGCAGGTGATGAACCCGCGGGCTCAGGCAATCCACTCACCTCAGCCTCCCAAAGGCGCGGGATTACAGGCTAAGCCACCGAGGCCGCCGTATATCTTCTTTTGAGAGTGTCTATTCATATCTTTTTCCACTTTTTAATGGGACTGTTTGTTTTTTTTCCTTTTGTCGCATTGAGTTCCTTGTAGGTCCTAGATGTTAGGCCTTTGTCAGATAAACACTTGGCAAATATTTTTTTCCATTCTGTGGGCAGTCTCTTTGCTCTCTTGCTGGTTTCTTTTGCTTTGCCACATCTCGTTAGTTTCATGAGGTCCCACTTGTCTATCTTATTTCTTATGGTATGGGCACTTAGATTCTGATCAGGAATTGGTTGCCAGTTCCAGTTTCCATAAGGGTGTCTCTGCGTTTTCTAAGATTCTTATAGTTTGAGGTTTTACATTTAGGCCTTTAATCCATTTAGAGTTAATTTTTGTATATGGTGATAGATAGGGGCACTGGTTCAATCTACTGCATGTGATCAGTCAGTTTTCCCAGCACCATTTACTGAATAGGTTCTCCTTTCCCCAATGGTTGTTGTTGGAGGCTTTGTTAAAGATGAGTTGGTTGAGAGATTGAGGCTTTGCTTCCAGAATCTCTACCCTGTTCCATTGGTCTATATGCCTGTCCTTGTGCCAATACCAGACTGTTTTGATTATTGTAGCTTTATAGTAAAGTTTAAAGTCTGGAAGTCTGGTACTTCCTGCTTTGTTTGGTAAGGATTGTTTTGACTATTCATGGTTGTTTATGTTTCCATATAAATTTCTATATTGCCGGGATCGATGGCTCAGCCTGTAATCCCGCGCCTTTGGGAGGCTGAGGTGAGCGGATTGCCTGAGCCTGCGGGTTCAAGACCCGCCTGGGCAACTTGGCGAGACCTCACCTCTACAATAAATCAAAAATTAGCCGGGCGTGGTAGTGTGCACCTGTAGTTCCAGCTATTTGGAAGGCTGAGGCGGAAGGATCGCCGGAGCCCAGCAGGTCAAGGCTGCAGTGGCCGGGAGCAGCCACTGCACTCCAGTCTGGGCGACAGAGTGAGACTCCAACTCAAAAAAAAAAAAATTTTTTTTTTTTAATTTTATATTGTCATTTCCAGATCTGAGAAGAATGACGTTGGTAATTAAATAGGTATTGTGTTGAATCTGTAGATTGCCTTTGGTAGGATGGACATTTTAACAATGTAGATTCTTCCTATCCATGAGCACGGAATATTTTTCCATTTGTTTGTGTTTTCTTGATTTCTTTGAGCAGTGCTTTATAGCTCTCGTTGTAAAGGTCTTTCATGTCTCTGCTTAGGAAGATGCCTTTTTTTTTTTTTTTTGGCTATTGTGAATGGGATTGTGCCTTTAACTTGGGTCTCTGCCTGCTTGTTGTTGGTGTGTAGGAATGCAACTGTCTTTTGCACATGTATTTTGTACCCTGAGACTTTGCCAAAGTCCTTTATCAGTGCAAGCAGGTTTTTGACAGATTATCTTGGATTTTCAAGGTATAGGATCCTATCATCAGCAAAGAGGGATAATTTGACTTCCTCTTTTCCTATTTGGATACCCCCAATTACCTTCTCTTGTCTAATTGCCCTAGCTGGGACTTTCAACACAATGTTGAACAAGAGGGTTGAGAGTGGGCAGCCTTGTGTTGTTCAAGTTTTCAGGGGAAATGTTTCCAGTTTCTTTCCATTTAGCAATGTGTTAGCAGCTGGTTTATTGTAGATGGCACTTACTATTTTGAGGTATGTTCCTTCTATAACTAGGTGTTTGAGGGCTTTTAATCAAGAAGAGACACTAGATTTTATCAAAAGCTTTTTCTGCATCTAGTGATATAATCATGTGATTCTTGTTTTTACATCTGTTGATGTATTTAATCACATTTATGCTCTTGCTAATGTTGAACTAGCCCTGCATCCTGAGGATGAAGCCTACTTGGTCATGGTGGATGATTTTTGAGATGTTTTTGGATCTGATTTGCCAGAATCTTGCTGAGGATTCTTGCACCTATGTTCATAAGGGATATTGGCCTGTAGTTCTCTTTACCCAGTTTGGGTATCAGTGTGACGTTAGCTTAGTAAATTTATTTGGGGAGATTCTGTCTTTCTCAATTGCCTAGAATCCTTACAGTAGGATTGATATCAGTTCCTCCTTGTATGTTTTGTAGAATTCTACTGAAAAGCCACCCGGTCCAGGGGTTTCTTTTGTAGGTAGTTTTCTATGACAGAGTCAGTTTCCTGGGTTGTTATTGGTCTATTTAGTGTCTCAATGTCTTTTTATTTCAACCTGGGAGATTGTGTTATGTCAGAAAGTCCTCCATTTCATTTAGGTTGTCAAGTTTGTTTCCATATAGGTATACATAGTAATCTCTGATAATATTTTGTATTTCTCCGGGTCAGTTGTGATTTGATCTTTTGTATTTCTGATTGTGTCTATTTGGGTGTTTTCTCTCTTTCTCTTGGTCATTTGGCTAGGGATCCATCAGTCTTGTTAATTCTTTCAAAGAACCAGTTTTGTTGGTGTTTTGTCTTCTATGTCCCATATTTGGGCTCTTATTTTGGTGATTTGGATTCTTCTGCTAAAGTTGGGGTTTTGATGGTCTTTTTTCAGCCCCCTTAGGTGATTTTTAGGCTCTCAATTTGTGATCTTTCCATTTTCTTGATGTGTGCTCATAGAGATATAAATTCCCCTCTTAGAACTGTTTTCATGGCATCCCAGAGGTTTTGGTAAGATATTTCTTCATTTTCATTTGTTTCCAGGAATCTTTTAAGATCTGCTTTCATTTTAGCATTGACCCAGTAGTTATTCAGCATCATGCTGTTCAGTGTCTATGTCTTTGTGGGCTTTGGGGAAATTTTGTTGGTGTTGATAATTATTTTTATTCCACTGTGTTCTAGGAAGGTGCATGGCAATATTTCAACCTTATGGAATCTGTTTATGCTTGATTTATGGCCAAGGATGCAATCGATTTTGGAGTACATTCCATGTGGTGATGAGTAGAATGTACATTCTGTGGTTGTTGGATGGAATAACCTGTAGGTATCTATAAAGTCTATTTGGTCACATGTCAAGTTTAGGTTCTGGATATCCTTGTTGATTTTTTGCCTTGATGATCTATCAAGGGCTGTCAGTGAGGTATTCAAGTCCCCTGCTATAATAGTGTTAGAGTCAATATCTTTTTTTAGTTTACTTAGTAGTTGCTTTATAAATGCTAGTGCTCCTGTGTTGGGTGCATTTATGTTTAAGATGGATATTTCTTGTTGCTGGATTGAACATTTTATCATTATGTAGTGTCCTTTTGTATCTTGTTAAATTTTTGATAACTTAAAGGTTGCTTTGTCTGATATGAAGATCATGACTCCTTCCTTCCTGTGTAATCCATTTGCCTGAAAATTCGTTTTCCATCCTTTAACTTTGAATCTGTGTACGTTCCTTGTGGTGAGATGAGTTTCCTGGATGCAGCAAATAATTGGGTTGTGGTTTCTTATCCAGTTTGCCATTCTGTTTCTTTTCAGTGGTGCATTTATTTATTTTTTGTCTTATATTTTCTTTGTCTTTTTGCCATACTTTCTGGAAGCTTTTCTTAACTTTTTTTCTTCATTACTTTTTATTTCCTCTCTTATATTTGTAATACTCAAGCACACTCCTTTCCAGTCACAGAATCTTCCCTTTTTATAGAATATTATATTTTTACAAATTCCTCTGCTTCTTTCATTGTTTTTACTTTCTTTTTTTAACATATTTTTTATTTTAAAAATGTAGGGTACAGTTAAGGGTTAGGTATACAAATATGCATCGTTAAGTCACACTTGTTGATAAGGGGTGTTCCCCCTCTCCCCAGACAGATATTGACTACCATTAATCCCACCACCCTTGCCCTCCCTGTCCCCCCCC